>NW_024044828.1:12912500-13212500 GCF_015852505.1 Tachyglossus aculeatus
CATTATGTTTCCTTCCAGAGGACCACTCAGAACAGGAGTTGCTATGCTTTGCATGTGCTCTCCAAAAAGGTATTTCGAAGTTTCAAGTTTCAAGTGGGAGCAGGTTGGCGTGGCATGTGAAAGTCTCTTTCTTTTTGGTGTTTGTTAAGTGCTTACTATGTGCCAGGCCTTGTTCTAAGTGCTGAAGTAGATACAAAGTAATCAGGTTGGACACAGTCCATGTCCTACGTGGGGCTCACAGTTTTAACTCTCATTTTTACAGAGGTAACCTGCCCAGAGAAGTGAAGTGACTTAACCAAGGTCATACAGAAGGTAAGTGGCAGAACAAGGATTAGAACCTAATTCCTCTGATTCTCAGGCTTGTGGTCTTTACCAATAGGCAATGATTGTTTCCCTTGTCATCTCAGCTGAAATTGTAATGGCATATCATCTGCTTTTCTGCATCCTTAAAACCTCTCTTCTCCCCACTTTGCTCTATTTCAGCTTTCCTGCACACACAGATGCTCAACCAATCCAGGTAGCTGCTTATCCATTTTGCAAAAGAGCTAAGTAAGCCAAACTCTGACAAGAACACTTGCAGAGCAGATAAGCTAGAAAATGATACAGTCTCCCTTCAAGATGGACAGATAAGCCTGAGACTGAAAGACTGAGAACCCGTGTATAATAATGGATTATAGTGCTAGTGCTTTGTGAATTACCACTCACGCTTTCTTGTCATTACCAGTCGGGTACTTGCTAAAGCAAGGAGCAGAGCAAGTAGATCTTCTCCAACTAAGCCCTCATTTCCTCTTCTCCCACACCATTCTACATTGCTCTTGCACTTGGATTTGCACCTTTTATTTACTCTGCCTTCAGCCCCATAGAAAACCATAATGAACTTCACTAATGCCCCTACTGGTACAAAGTCTGGAGGTCAGAAACATAATAGTAATAGCATATATTAAGCACTTACTATGTACCAATCACTGTGGTAAGCACTAGGGCAGACACAAGATAATCTACCCTATCCTGTCCCTTGAGGGGCTCATAGTCCAAGAGGGAGGGAAAATGGGTATTTTATCCCCATTATATAGATGAGGAAACTGAGGCCCAGAGAAATTAAGTGATTTACCCAAGGTAAATCAGGCAGGCAGAACCACGTTTAGAATTCAGGCCTGACTTTCAATCCCATGTTCTTGCCACTTTGGCCAACCGCCCCCACAATTTTCCCATTCAAGAATTTCCAGCTAACTCAAAGCCTCCACGGGTGCAATGAATCACACTCCCTCGGGTCAAGGAAGGCCTTGTTGCAGCTAATAAAAAAAAACCTCACTACTTGGGCAGCAGTGCACTACACAATTACCTAATTCAAATATGATTCCTTGAGCTCTACTGATAAGTTACTGGAGGACAGTGGAGCAGAAACAGCCATGCGGGTGGCAGAATTGCCACCTCTACGGTCCATCGGTTATACCGCCGTTATACCTTCAAGTGGATCTAGTACATGAGCAAAACAATGTTATGCCGAGAATAGGGAAATGCATTCTACTCCTCCTGTACATCCATGGACATGCCCTCTGCAGCCATCCCACCCCCGGATTATCATCTTCATCATTTCCTGAACACTGTGCTGGGCCCAGTGGAAAGACTATGGGCCTAGGAGTCAGAGGACCTGGGTTCTAATTTCAGCTCCGTCACTTGTCTGCTTTGGACCTCGAGCAAGTCACTTCATTTCCCTGTACCTCCATTTCCCCATCAGTAAAGTTTTCCCTCCCTCTTAGATGGTGAATGCCATATGCGACAGGGACTTGAATTTTGTATTTATCCCAGTGCTTGGCACATTTTAAGAGCCCAACAAATCTACTATTAAGCAAAAGAGCAGATCTCTTCCCTTTTACTGACCAAGCAGACACAACTTGCAGACGGTTGCGGGTGGAAGTTGGAATTAACAACAGTAATAGGGAGAGAAAACTGACAGAAAGCCAGGAAGGACACTTCTGTACTATACTGACGTGAATTACTCAGGGAGGTTGCCCCCTCTGCTTGGCTGGAGAGCATCTTTGAACCTAAATGTCCCTCTGAGAAATTTTGGCCATGGAAGACTCCGAGACTGAGCACAGCCTGAGGCAAGACATGAAGAATGCATCCCTCATTCCCCAGCATTCTCCAGGTTTGATTCCCAAGGCTTCAGTGCCCCTGCTGTGGCCTACAGATTTGCTTCTGGTGTGGAGAGATGTGGGGGCAGGGAGCCGGGTCAGTGCCAGAGAGCTGCAAGGTAGAAAATGTAGCTAGAAGCTATAGCCACCTGAAGCTCAAAGGAGTCCCAGGCTTCCTGCCCTGAGAATCTGTTCAGGGAGAAAGGGGAGGTTCTTTCTTCCTTGGACTGGAGGGCACAGGGTAGCATCCCCTCATCCCTGAGCCCGAAGGGGAAAATTAATCTATATCACTTTATTTCTTTCCAGGCAACAAGCTCTGAACAGCTCAACAATAGCCTAAAAGTCCAACTTCCTCTCACCAAATAGAACAATATTCCCGTTATTCAAACCCAAAGAATACATGGCTGACACTTGCTTAGTTTGAGACACACCCCATTCGTACATCTGTCAAAAAGATGGACGGGGTGGGGCTCAACTAAGAATTTTCTCTTGCTTAATATTTTATTAATGTAAAAAAGTACTCTAACTGCTGCCATCTACAGAATTATGGACTGATTACTAGTTCAAATGACAGAACTACAGCGAAACCCATAATTTTATATTATGTTCTTCAAGGGATGATAGCTGTTCTTCACTTGTAAATAGGATTTCTAGCCTAGAATCTTGTTAACAATTGTAGCCTGAAAGGTTGTGCTTTTTGCCTACTAGTCTTGTTTTCTAAGAAGGAAAATAGAAAACATTCAAGGATTTAGGGATTTCACTGCAACAAGTTCACAAAATATATGTGGCTCAGAATATAAGATTTTATGCAACTTCAAAATCTTGGGGCTTTACCCCCTATATATGAATGGCAAAGAGGACACAGACTTTTCAAGCTTTAGCATTTTTTTTTAAATAGGTATCGCTGTTTGGGTCACGTTTGCTACGTGGCTATTTACAGTTGCTGCTTTTGAAGCAAGTAGCTGTAGAGTTGTCTGTCACCAGCCAACAATTTATTCCAATTATAACAGAAACACTCCTAATAGACAGTTCTTGGTGGATAAAAACAGATTTCTGAAAAAAGAAACATTAAATCCACAGCATTTTTTTCCAGTTGTAATAGGCAGAAATTGTTCTAACAATTGACACTTTCTGACTTAAGGTCTTTATAGACATTTCTAGAGATCTTGGGTCAGAAGACAGGCCCAAGGGGGAATGGGAGAAATGCTCAATGTAGAAGTGACATAATTAGATAGAAGTGTACAGAGACATAGGTGACAAACCAAATGTTACATCTTCTACAGACTTCAAACTTTGTAAAAAAAAAAAATTAAGTCAACTATTCAGAGAAAATGATTTCTAATTTTAATTGCCACACAACTGTTTTACTCTCTGACCAGAACAGCTCCAAATTTCTCATTACACTGGCAGGCAACCTTCTCTAACTTGAAAACCAAACAAGTCTCAGGAGACTCCCCACCACCACCAAAGTTCCTTCTGACTACAATCAAATGCATTTAACTTTCAATTTAGCAAAAGTTGGCATTTGTACATTCATATGGCTTACATCTTGTTTACTCAGGTTTTAAAGTGCTTCAGCCTCTTCCAGGCTAAAGCAAAGGAAAAGTTTAGCACAAACGTGTGGGATTTAAGCCGTGAATTTTTAATGAAGTGAGGAATGCAGCAGTATTTTTTACTTTCTTGTATAAATTATGGGTATGCTACAAATGTATTAAAAGAAAGAAAATGATATGAGGGACCATATTTAACAGCATCAATTAATACATCCTAAAGAGGAATAAAAACTTGGTAAGTTTACTCCTGGTCACAGCCATCTCCAGCTAAACAGACACACGTTTCAAGTTTCAAGAACAGCTGGCGCAACTCTGAAAGAAGTTTGAAATTTAATGTTTTTCAGTGCCACAACTGGAGTCCCTTTAAAAGTTTCCCCAAAATAAAAATAAACTTCACTCTGGTTCCATTGCCATTTCTTTTTTGTTTCTTTTATACCCATAGATTGAATGGATTACAGTAACCTGAGTCAACACTGGATGAGGTCCGATTCTATATGTCGATCCTGGAAATAGAACTATGTGTTAAAAAAAAGTTTCCCCACCTTCACTGACTTCCTGTCTGAGGATGAGCAGAGAACAGTCCGGCTCTTTTTACATTACGGACCTATAAGAAGCCGTAACACCACGGTCAGAGGCAACTTTTGAAAAACTCAAGCAGCCTGACACGACACGGAAACTCAACCAAAAACAATCAACTCCTCCTTGTCATATTGCGACAGTCTTAGCTCTGCTTCAACTGGACGAGTAGTCACTTTCCAGAGAACAGGCACCATCAGGATAGACATGAATGCTGTTATTACCCATTATAAGTAAGAAGCGAAGGTCACATATCAGGCAATTACACCTTTTCATTACAAGCTAACCCCTCCCGGCAGGGAAGCCACACTTATGACTGCATTCGACAGACAAAGCTTTCAGCTTTTTAAAAAAAAAAAAACAAAAAAAAAAGGAAAGAAAAGATGGGGAAAAAAATTAAATTCATCTTACCAGCACGTTGCAGCACCAACTTGCTTGCAGGAACGTTGCCTTTACAGGTTTCTCTTTTAATTATCCTGGAAGCAGGGAGACAAAAAAAGAAGGAGGAGGAGAAGAAGAAGAAGATGATGAAGAAGAAGAAGAAAAAAGAAGAAAAAGAAGAAGGAAAAGAAGAAGAAGTAGAAGGAAAAGAAAAAGCCGGATTGTTAAATTAGCGTGCTGGAATCTTTTCAGTTTGTCGCAGAGTAGAAAAAAATTTTTTTAAAGGCTCAGTAATTTAAATTTGCTGTCAATTCAAGCTGCATCGTTGTGTCCCGCCCCTCCTTCCTGCTGGGTTCTACTACCTGCAGGGCTAGAACTGACAGCTAGTGTGCAAACAAAAAAAAGGCAGAAAGCATGCTGGGACCATGCTGTCTGCTGTCTGGCTCTCGCTAGCCCTGACAACCAAAAATCATTAGGGGAAAGGATTTATTTTTCTTTGACGAGTCGTTTTCATGAAATTTAATTTGATTTTAATTGATACGACACAGCCCATGACAGGAAGCTGCTTTTCTGGCTGGGGTTGTTTCTTTCATTTCTTTTTCTAGGACTGTGTGAAAATGTTAGTGTTCATTGAGGTGAACAAGATCTTGGGC
The DNA here is from genome assembly GCF_015852505.1 of Tachyglossus aculeatus. Lineage (NCBI taxonomy): Eukaryota > Metazoa > Chordata > Mammalia > Monotremata > Tachyglossidae > Tachyglossus > Tachyglossus aculeatus. Next base: position 12,917,799 of record NW_024044828.1, read on the forward strand.
AGTTTTTCCTCCCTTGGTGATCATTTTCCTTTACAGAGTAAGTAATGAGACTTGCCCTGGAAAGTGGGGAGACTCTCACTCAGGGCTAATTAGGGTTATTCGAGGTGGCTGCAGTCCCTGGCCATTTTTATCTGGTCCAATGGGGAATAGTGGGGGGTGGGGGGAAAGAGTGGAGGGAGGGATGACAAGAGCACTTGGGTAAAGTAATGCAAAGCAGGACAGCTAGGAGACAGGGCTTGATAAGAGCAAAGACCCTCTGAGGTGTGAAATGCTTAATTAAAAGCTCACCCTACCTCAATTTATGTAATATTTATAGACACTTGAAATGGAGCAAGAAATCACCCTGAAGAGAAAAACCCAGACTAGGTTTACCAATTTCTCTGTTTTCCCCCTAGGTATTATTATATTATGTTATCATGTAAGATTGCAGTGGTAAAATCATCATCAATGGTATATATTGAACACTATGCAGAGCACTGAATTAAATACTTGGGAGAATACAATAACACAGAGTAGGTAGAAATGTTCAATGTCCACAATGAGTTAATTTGTACCATGTCTCTGAGTTGTACAGGAGTCACTCTGCAAAATCTGACAGTTAACTTTCAATTTCTATCAGAAGTTAAGTTGAAATGAAGTTTGGAAAATAATGGAGATTAGCTGTTATATATTTCCTCTTGAGGTTCCAAATGACCACATAGAGACACATCCTGAGTGAACATTTGTTTGTTCTTTATGACATCAAACATCATTTCACACAGACGCCTTGGTCCTTGGCATTTTTACCATAAACACAATTTCAGAAACATTACCTCCATGATTGACAGTTACATCAGTACCAAACAGCACAGCTCAGTGAATAGAGCACAGACCTGGGAGAATAGAACCTGTGTTCTAGTCCCAGTTCTGTAACTTGTCTCCTGTGCAACCTTGGACAAATCACTTCACTTCCCTGTGCCTCAGTTACCTCATCTGTAAAATGGGGATTAAGACTGGGGGCCCCATGTGGGACAGGGACTGTATCCAATCTGATTAATTTGTATCTACCCCAGATCTTAGAACAGTGCTTGGCACATAATAAGCACTTAAATACCATTAAAAATAATACAGTAGACAATGGCATTTCCAAAATCAGCCCTTTAGTAAGAAGGCACAATGTTAATTTATACTTCCTTAATGCTGGCTGACAAAAACCGAGACATCACTCTTTTCCAGTGGCTAAACCAAGATATGGTATAACGATACGTTTGATGACTTGATATGTTTTTGCATTTTGTTTTTGCCCTGTCTTCACCGGGCCCTTGAAATTCTGTTAATTCACGTATTTTTGCCTAACTTAAAAGAATCACTGGGTGAAATAACAGAGGATGGGCTATTTTAAATGTACTTGGCATTAAAACCCCCCCACAGATTTTCATCAAGAAATAACTGAGTCAATGTGCCCTCATTAAGAATGAAAAATGTGAACAAAAAAAGTCAAATGAAGTGAATACATTCAAATCAAAATCCAGTGACCCTAATCGCTATGAAGCAAACATCAAAAAATCAAAGCAGCAAAGAGTTGATGGCAGCTAAGGTTTATATTTATTTTTCGGGTCCTAAAGTCTTCCCACTTTCAAGGGTTTCTATCACTCTCAAGAGCCTTTTCTGATTTTCCTATTTTCAACTCTGTTGATTGTCAGAGAGCAACAGAAATGAGTTAGGTCAAGTACTAAAGAAACCATGTTAACTTCCCAGGTAGTTAGACAATCAGCTTTAATGAACCAGTGGTAAATTACACCGAGGTGTTAATTACTATACTTTGCCACAGCATCAAATGCAATAAAGCCAACCCATGCCATGTTGTACAAAGGATTGGGCAATGATTTAGAAAAAAGGCTTAACAAGCAAGGTTTTCTTTCCTGAAATATTTTGTAAATGCAAGCAAAGAGACACTTTAAACCAGGCTCCCCTAATAACTCTGGGGATGGGGAGAAAAAATCTGTATTAGTTGTTGCTAATCTTTGTAAATTAAACATTCACAGTGTACTGGAACCTATGCAGAACAAACCGGAAACCAACCCCTCAAAGTCACTTCCACCCCAAATGGCCCAACTTCGAAATATAGGACTCTGAATACATTCCAGTTTGGCTAAATGAAATTGAGTTTTTTCAAAAATACCCCATGAACAAGTTGATCAGGAAGATGCAGATGGCACAGTCCTGCTACCCAATCAATGCCAAGTTGCAGAGACCTAGCATCTGCCTTAAGTGCAAATGAGGCTTATCAATCAAGGGTATCTGAGGGCAGAGCACTGTACTAAGTGCTTGGAAGAGGACATTACAGAGTTGGTAGGCCCATTCCCTCCCTACAAGCAACATTCAGCCTCTACTGTTAGCTTAGGATCCCAGGCCCAGTTGAAAGGCCATCAATCCATGGTATTTGAGTGCTTACCATGAGCTCAACTGTTTGGTAGAGTACAGTACTCTAGAGTTCATAGATACAATCCCTGCCCTCAGGGAGCTTACAATCCATGGAAGCAGAAAAAAACAACGTCAATATACTGCTAACCAACTCATTTAGGGCAAGAAGAGTGTCTTTTGCTTCTAGAGTACGGTCCCAAACACCGTAGACACTCAAATACCACTGATCGATCTTTATGATTAATCTAGAGGATGCTTCTGAAGCTCTTATAACCAACCCAGACTCAATCATGCACTGTTAAATCCCAAACAGTTTCCAACCTGCTACATTTGGCCAAACACCCTTCTGCAGACTGATTTACCTTCTTAGAGGAAGCCTACTAATTGTTTTCCATAAATCTGTTCATTCACGTGGGGGTGCTAGTAGTAAATGACCTATTACCCCAAGAAGCCCCATGATAAATGTCAAAGACTCTCCTGAGCAGTCCAAAATAAAAGGTCAAAAGCCCTCCAAGCTCTATTACAAACCTTCCCCATGTTGTTTTTGTGATGCCAGATTGGAAACAGCGTGACAATGGATAGAGCATGGTCCCAGGTGTCAGAAGGTCATGGTTCTAATCCCAGATCTGTCACTTGTCTGCTGTGTGAACTTGGACAAGTCATTTCTCTGTGCCTCAGTTACCTCATCTGAAAATGGGCATTGAGACTGAGCACCCCATGTGGGACAGTGCTGTGTCCAACTCGACTTCCTTGGATCCACCACAGCACTTAGTACAGTGCCTGCCACACAGTAAGTGCTTAACAAGTACCATAATTATTATTATTAATGAAGGTGACTTCAATGATCACTGTCAAACATTAATACTTTCCTCTAGGATTCGGTGAAAGAAGTGGGGTGGTACCAGGGAATCAACTAGAGGAGAAAAACTAGCAATTAAGGGTGGCCTTTACATGGAAATTGAGAGAAGCCTGGAGAAATCAGTCTGTGCAGCATTTACTGTCAATTGCATGCTCATTTAACACTTTGTACACTTGCTAATAGGCAGTTGTTAGAATAAGTAAATACAACCACCTAATTCAGCTTTGTGTATTTCTGCTCAGCGTAGAGGTTTACCACATTGCCACATGGTAAATCATGCGTGAAACAGAAGGCACACAAAGAAGAGACAACTTAGACCCTCCTCTCCTTTGGAACTGTAATGGGAGAGTTTTGTTGTATAATCTTTTGGTTTGCTAAGGGCCCTGCGAATATAGCAGAGGGGTTTCCATCAATATAATATTATTTGGCCCATAGGGTGGGAATCTGATCAGGTCTGACCCATCCTGCGATTTTATACATGGAAACACCTCTCCAAACCACAGAACATTCCAATTTGAGACCACATTTCGACAGTGCCCTGGTGTTAAGGAACTTGTATCCACCAGATAATTGATTCCTTTCTCTTGCTTGGTGTTTGGGTAGAAATAGCTAGAGTTTCATTCCCCGGAGTCCTGTGGGAAAAAAGTTTAGTTATCCCTGGGGACTTAGCTATTGTAAAAAGTAAAATGGTTAACTACTGCCAAACCTGAACTAACAGTCTTCTCTCCTGTTTTCCTATATGCCAGGGGAAAAAAAAAAAAAGGCTGATCGTAATTTTGATAATTCCCTTGCCTGAGAATTTCTTTTCTCATTTGTGCAGTGTCTCTCTCCTCCTCACCTCCCACTTTTGTAAGAGAAATCCACCCCCTGCAGATTGAGTGATTTGATAACTGACAGTTACACCTCTTTAGTACTGCTTTGGTGTCTTGCCTGTGGTTGAATTCATTTTTCATACATATGTGGCCATCCCTCAGGAATATCTTGCTGCCTCTCTACAATCCAAAGGCTCTAGCATAAAAAATGTCTGCGGGATTTGTTACTTTGATAAATTAATCCACTTTGCCAAATTAGGGTTTTGCCTGTTAATGCCTTAAGGTATACAGCGCTTTCCCTCAGCAAAATGTTCAATGGACAGATGATACAATGCAAAACAACTCCTTCACCTTGTAACTGAGAGAGGAAAATCCTTAATGTCCTGGGAGCAATATTTGGTCAAAAGGTTCTCTCAGACCCCTAAACCACGGGACCTGGGCCAAGGAATTAAGTGCATGTGAAACAAAAATGAGCTGGGGTAAAACAGACATTTCCTTTAGACTCTAAGTTCACTGTGGGCAGGGAATGTGTCTGCCAACAATGTTTTATTGTGCTCTCCCTAACACTTAGTACAATGTTCTGTACATCAATCATATTTATTGAATGCTATGTGCAGAGTACTGTACACAACACATGGGAGAGTATAATACACCAAAATTAGTAGATATGTTCTCTAACCCTAACAAACTTACAGTCTAGTGGAGATAATTAAATATCATTGATCAATTTTCAGAACGCTTGAGAACTCTGACTTGCTTGTATCTACCCCAGTGCTTAATACAGTGCCTGGCACATAGTAAACACTTAAGTACCACTATTGTTATTATTATTATTCACCTTTTCTAGAATACTGCCACATTTGCTTGTATGTACCTCAGAGTTTAGTACAGTGCCTTGTACATAGTAAGCACATAACAAACACCATAAACTCACCTTTTCTAGAAGGCTGCCTTAACAATGACATGCAAACTCTTCCAAGCAAACCCTCTGGTGGCCAAAAGAGATTTCCTTACTTCTATTTCCGTGTGAAGGAAGCACCCCCCTTTTGTATATTTAAACCCCAAACTCTTGATAAGAGCTTAAGTTGCCACTCTTACATTAAGAACTGAGAGATAGCCTCTCACAAGCAAACTCATCTCTCTCTGCCGTAACCCTAGAAGAAAAATCCAGGCCCCAGTGATTGAGTTAATTGGCTGCAACAGACACATATGTACCACTCACTGATTATATACTCAGATACGGCTGGCTGCTGCCCTAGAAAGTGAGAAGGGGAAGGATAAGTCTCAAGTCCTTTGTTCAATTTAGAAGAGCACTAAACAGAGAGTTTGAACAGTACTGAAGGGGCACCATCAGCAGTTGCATACCAAGAATTGCTCAATTTGAAGTGAGCATAAGATTAAAAGGATTTTAATAGTAACTTTCTGGTGTGGCAAAGATCAAGTTGAGTCCTTGACTGTGACCCAGGGCCCAAGAATGAGAGGGACTAACACGCTTAATGATAATAATAACTGTGGCATTTGTTAAGTGCTTACTTACTAATTGTGGCACTGTAATAAGCACTGAGGCAGGTACAAACAAATTGGGTTGGACACAGTTCCTGTCCCACAAGTCTTAATCCCCACTTTACGAAAGAGGTAATTGAGGCTTTGAGAAGTGAAGTGGCTTCTCCAAGGTCACACAACAAACAGGTCACAGAACTGGGATTAGAATCCAGATCCTCCTTACTTCACCAGAACTAGAAACTACCACATAATACATAATAATCATAATTATAGTATTTGCTAAGTGCTACGTGCCAAGCACTGTTCTAAGTGCTGGGATAGATACAAGGTAATCAGGTTGGATACAGTTCCTGTCCCATATGGGCTCACAGTCTTAGTCCCCATTTTGCAGATGAGGTAACTGAGGCCCAGAGAAGTGAAGTGACTTGCCCTAGGTCACACAGCAGACAAGTGGTGGAGTCAGGATTGGAACCCATGTCCTCTGACTCCCAAACCTGTGCTCTTGCCACTAGGCCATGCTGCTTTAGTGTAGTACTCCAAACTGGTGCTCTAGAAATACAGGTGATGAGTATGGTACCGTTGGCAGAAGACAGAGTGTTAGTTTATTTGGATTAGGATTCATGTTTCTGTAGTTTGCCACGGGAATTCTGATGTCAGCACAGATGCCTGAAAGATAGAAAGCATTTCAGACTTTTCCACACTCCCATTTCCTGTTCCCACACCCTCTGCCTTCTGGGTGACCCCAGCCTAGTTCCCAGAGTTCAGGGGGAAGGAAGGACTGCAGAACAAATATAACTCTGAAAATAATTTTCCGCAAGGTGGGTCTCTGAGCCAACAGGAGGCCAAAATGTCCCATGTGTACCAGCTGAGCTTCTCTACGCTGAACTTTGGCAAAATAGAATCAGTACCAAAATTTCATGTGGGAATCAGACTTCATTGGTGCTTTTAAAGGCATAGGTAGAATCAGAGAACTCCTGCCAGTGTGGACCAGGCCAAACTATATTGCGGCAAGTTTCTCTGGATGGCCTTTGTAGACTGGAGATTCCTTTTGTTCATGAACAGATGCATATTTTTTATTTGAATATTCAATTATGAACTCAGCTAGTGCATCCTGATATATTTTGACTACTTCCTGTTTTAGCTTTGTTTTTCCTCCTGCTTCTATAATTCATATGAGAAGCACTGCTATGAGAAGCAACATGGCTTAGTGGAAAGAGCCCGGGCTTGGGAGTCAGAGGTAGTGGGTTCTAATCCCAGCTCCGCCACTTGTCAGCCATGTGACTTTGGGCAAGTCATTTTTTTAATATGTTTTCTTTTGTTGTCTGTCTCCCCCTTCTAGACTGTGAACCCGCTGTTGGGTAGGGACCATCTCTATATGTTACCAACTTGTACTTCCCAAGTGCTTAGTACAGTGCTTTGCACACAGTAAGCACTCAATAAATATGATTGAATGAGTGAAGTCACTTAACTTCTCTGTGCCTCAGTTACCTCATCTGTAAAATGGGGATTGTCTGTGAGCCCCACATGGGACAACCTGATTATGTTGTATTTACCCCAGTGCTTAGAACAGGGCTTGGCACATAGTAAGCGCTTAACAAATACCAGCATTATTATTACTATTATAAACAATTTTTGTCTATGCCTTTCATTAGATTTGAAATTAAATGGCAAGACAGACAAAAATTGAAGTCAGAGACTGTGTACTTGGCTCCTGTTGCTCTTCCAGGTGCATAGTAGAGTACTTGGCACTCAGTAAATGCTCAAATACCACTGACTGATAGCATATTATTCTCTCAGGAATGACTGAATTACACTGAAGTTCAGGATCATGAAGATTAGGCTACTAGGTTTAAAGAGTCATCACCTGAGCATTCTCTGTGGCCAATCAAAAATTCTGTGGGCAAATTAGTTCCACTTTTAGGGGTTCTGCATCTCCATTTGTAAAGTGAAGTTTGAGCTGCACTGTACTCATTTTGCTGTCGGAATTGCCTGTCACTGAATAACTTGACTCCCCAGACCAATATTTTATTCTAAATAAAAACACAACAGTGGTAATAAAGGAAAACTAATGGCATGTGGGATTGGTTGTCAGGAGGCCTGGGTCTTAATCCAATATCTGCCTCCCATAAAGAAACTGTATGGTGGAACGGTTAGAGCACAGGCCTAGGAGTCTGAAGGGTCTGGGTTCTAATCCTGGCTCTACCACTTGTCTGCTTTGTGACCTTGGGCCAGCCACTTCACTTCTCTGTGCCTCATCTGAAAATGGGGATTAAGACTGTGAGTCCCATGTGGGACATGGACTGTGTCCAACCTGATTACCTTGTATCTACCTCAGTGCTTAGTACAGTGCCTGACACATAGTAAGCACTTACCAAATACCAAAATTATCATTTTATTATTATCATTATATCTTCTATTGTCTGCCATGTCACTTCAGGTAAATCACTTAACCTCTCTGTGCCCCAATCTCTTCATCTGTAAAGTGTAAAGAGGGTACCTGTTCTCCCTTCTTTTTATATTGTGAGCCAGATGTGGGACAGATTCTATATGTGATCTGATTATCTTTTACCTACCCAGTCTTTGGCCTTGATAAATACTATAAGTGTCTAATTACTTGGGGTCCTGTCTGTAGAAACACAGGTTGTTCAAAGCCCTCTTCAAACATGCAGTGATCACCTCACGAGGGACTCGGAAATCTGAAACAAAGACTTCCAGAGTAGGAGATCCCAGCACTGGATTCAGTGGATTTTTTTGTTCCCTGGTTTTCCACGGTGCCATATTCTCCAAGAAGAAAGCATTAAATCCATGTTGATTCAGAGTAAGATGAATTATCTTCTCCACAACTGCATTTACCCAAAGATGCTCTGCTACAGCTGGAAAATACACCCAAATTTCCTTCCTCTTGAATGCCGAAGAAAGGCTCAAGGGAGGTCCCTGGATCATTTTTAAAAGGAAAGATTTTCCTTGGTACTTTTTAAGCCACTTAAGTACTGTTAACTTTGCCCACTGCCCACTGGTGGCAACAGTGGCAAATGGGGGAAACTTTAAAATGGCAGTGCAGAGCTTTACTGTAAGTCAATCAATCAATCTTATTTACTGAGCACTGAGTGCAGAGCAGTGAACTAAATGCTTGGGAGAGTACAATGTAACAGAGTTGGTAGACATGTTCCCGTCTCCCAATAAGTGTAAACATGAGAGACTGTCCACAGTATTTGGTACTGTAAAAACTGCATTGGCTTAACCATGAGGCACTAGGTTATGGAACGAACACAAGTCTGACGGAATGAGAGAATTTGGGTTCTAATCCCAGCTCTTCCACTTGCCAATTGTGTGTCCTTAGGCAAGTCACAATTTCTCTATGCCTCAATATTCTCATCTGTAAGATAATAATAATAATGATGGCATTTGTTAAGTGCTTACTATGTGCAAAGCACTATTCTAAGCGCTGGGGAGGATACAAGGTGATCAGGTTGTTCCACGTTGGGCTCACAGTCTTAATCCCCACTTTACAGATGAGGTAACTGAGGCACAAAGAAGTTAAGTGACTTACCCAAAATCACACAGCTGACAAGTGGTGGAGCCGGGATTTGAACCCATGACCTCTGACTCTCAAACCTCTGCTCTTTTCCACTGAGCCCATAAGATGTATATTCAATACCTGTTCTCCCTCTTTCCCTCCTACCTAGTCTGTGAGCCCCACGTGGGACAGAGACTCTCTCCAATCTGACCTACCCCAGGGCTTGCTACAGTGCTTGGCACATATTAAAGGCTTAATGAACATCATCATAATTAACTGCAATTTTGATAACTTACAAATTGGGAAGGAATTTTGTTTCACTCAGTCAGGAACTTCTGATTGAGCCAAAGTGGTCTGCAATGAGACTGATGATCCTGAGTCAAAGGCAGTAGTGGTCTGGAAGTGGAAGAGGCTTGATGCCGATGCAATCTCCCTGGCCATACGATTTCCCTGGTTCCCAAGCCTACATCGCTCTGGTTCCAGTTCAAGCCAGGCTGCAAGAATATTTAACTTGGCTGAGCCTGAATAATGTGGACTGCCTGAGAGAAAACTGTTTTCACCATCAGTCACCAGAAAGTCTGCTCAACAATCCTCTACAGGTGTGTTTTTAATGATGTCCTTTTGACCTTTGGTTAGGGAAATATTCCTTGGTCAGGAAAACCTTTTTCACTGTTACTGTGTCATTGAAATCATTGCCCTTTGTACTGGAAGATGTTGTCAGGGCCAGGTACACATTCAAAAACAGTGCATTGCGACTTTCAATCCTTTCCATGCATGCTGATGCAGGTTTGGTCTCCTTGCTGGTGGAGGATGGTAGCCAATGTGGCGGCATCTAGTCATCTTGACGATGGCATCTTCCCCCCAAGCCAGATCCAGCCTAGCTTGGTGTGCTCCATGCCAGCATCATTTATTCAATCACTCCTTCATTTGTATTTATTGAGTGCTGTGTGCGATGCACTGTACTAAGTGCTTGGGAGAGTACACTATAACAATAAACAGATACATTCCCTGCCCCTCTATCCCCACCTCCCGCTACCTGCAGCATGAGCCCTGCTTATTATTGTGCTTCTCTATTTCCTAGAAACATTTAATCTTCCCACCTATTTTTATGGCCGCAGGTGTTTAATCTTTGATATTTAAGGCCAATTCTTTGAGCTGGGCTTCTTCGCTTTGCTTCGCTTCGGCTTCTCAGCTCCTTGAGATGGCAAAACTTCTACCCACATAGGTTTCACTCTATTTTCCTCAAGTCTAATTTAATGCCCGAGAATCTGATCCTTTTGATGGGACCATCTGTTTATTCTTCTGCCAACAGTATTCCAAACTCTTTGGCAGCTCCTTAAAATGTACTCAATTAATCCTGCCAAGTACAGTTGGAATGCGCTCTGGAGTTACAATGAGAAGGCAGCTACGGCGCTGGGTAGCGATCTGAAGCTTGGGGCACCGTTAGCGTCCAGAGGGTTGCACTGCCCCATCCGCCTCAGGGAAAACCAGCTCACACACCAGTCAACAGCAAGGCCCACCCCCATCCCCAATCTTCTCATCAAATGTCAGCTAGAGGAGTTAAAGAAATAATTCAGTATCTGCTCATTTAGTGTCTGTTCTCATTCTATTTTTACACTCTTCCTTCTCTAAAGCTCTTATAGATCTGCATCAACTCTGGTTTGCAGCACAGAAACATATATTGCATTCTACCGCGTGAAGAGGAGGAACAGTTACAGGGAGTGAGGAGAAGTGAAGTGTCTGAGGGACTTATACCTCTGAAAAACAACAACAACAACAAAAAACTGTAATGAACCAAACCCTTGGGCTTGGGAATCAGGAACAGGTTGTGTAAAACATCTAGAGGGCAGTCTTTCATAGGCTTTTGCAGAGGGTGAGACCATCTCTCCTCATGGACATTATGCAGTATTCATAGGAGGCCTCAAACCCGCAGTTGTTGTTCATCTAAATATCATCGTCTATACACTTCAATCTGTGACCCCACTACCAACCCCCCAGCACTTATGTACAGATCTTTAAATTATATATTATAAATTAATTGTTCATTCCTATTAATGCCTGTCTCCCCCTTTAGACCGTACAATCATTATGTGCAGGGAATGTGTCTGCTAATCCTGTTGTATTGCACTCTGCCAAGTGCTTAGTACAGTGCTCTGCACTAAGTGCTCAATAAATACTGATTGACTGATTGATCACGGCCAACAGCATTCATTGAGCACAAATTTTTGACAAGGTGCTTTGATACATGCCCTAGGAGTAAAAGGCACAGCCTCTGCCTTTGCCTCCTATCTAATCAGGAATACAAGAGGTAAAAGAGTAGGAAACACTGCTTGCCTCAGTTTCCCCATCTGTAAAATGGGATAATAACCTGCAACCGACCTCGTAGGGGTGTTTTGGGGAAAGAATTAAAATAACTAATGTAAGGTGCTTTGGCAATGAAAGCACCAAATAGAAACTAGAAGTAGTGTGGCCTAGTTGATAGAGCACGGGCCTGGGAATAGGAAGGATCTGAGTTCTAATCCCTGCTCTACCCTTGTCTGCTGAGTGACCTTGGGCATGTCATTTAACTTCTCTGTGCCTCAGTTACCTCATCTGTAAAATGGGGATTAAAACTGTGAGCCCCAAGTGGGACATGGACTGTGTCCAACCTGATTAGCCTTTATCTACTCTAGCACTTAGAACAGTGCCTGGAAGAAAGTATGTGCTTAACAAATACCTTAAAAAAGAATAAAAATCCCCCCAAATCATCAATTGAATGAATACATAAATAAAGAATAAGTAGACTCACTGACAAATGCTAAGATATCTGGCCTGACCTGGAAAACCAGGACCCATCAGGGAAAGCCTCTTGGCTGGATGGTGTTTAGGAGATCTCTGAAGGTGGGAAAGGACATGGAGAGGTGGATTATATGGGAAAGGAGTTCCATGAAGGAGGAAATTTGTGAGTAGGAAAGCTGTTGGGAATCCCAAGCAAGAAATGGTTAAGTTCGCTGGAGAGGAGCTAAGGTTGAAACTGGTTAATGTGAAGGAGAAAGTGATTATGTAAAAGAGAGAGACAGCTGATAGTTTTAGAGCCAAATCAATCACTCAATGGAATTTATTGAACATTTACTGTGCACTGATCATTGTACTAATCACTTAAAATAGTACATGGTAACACAAAAGAGACACACAAGGGAATGTGTCTGTTATATTGCTATCTTGTACTCTCCCAGTCGCCTTGCACACAGTAAGCTCTCAATAAATATGATTGACTGACTGACTGAGATTGCTTTTATGGACAGAAAGTTTTAATCCCAGGAAACACCAAACAATATCCCAATAAATCTGGGTATTATTATAGTCAAACTTCTCTGATTCAGATTTCATTAAAAAAAAAAACAAAAAAAAGAAGATGGTCTTTATTGGGCACCCATTGAGTGCAGAGTACTCCTCTAAACCCCCAGGAAAGTACAACAGAAGCACAAGACATCTTGTGCTTGTGTGTTTAAATGTTTACATCTCAGATCTTGGTCCAGTTCAACCACCTCATGGGCCCCCGGCTAACTGATTTTGCAACCCCCACGGAGTATTTGATGTAATGATATCATTGGGCATAAATTGCAAACTCCTTGAGAGCAGGGGTTGTGTCTACCAACTCTATTGAAGCAGAGTGGTTTAATTGAAAGAGCACAGGCTTGGGAGTCAGAGGTTGTGGGTTCTAATCTCCCCTCCGCCACTTGTCAGCTGTGTGACTTTGGGCAAGTCAGTACACTTCTCTGTGCCTCAGTTACCTCATCTGTAAAATGGGGATTAAGATTGTGAGCTCCACGTGGAAGAGAGACTGTGTCCAACCTGATTATCTTATACCTACCCCAGCACTTAGTACAGTGCCTGGCACATAGTAAATGCTTGAGAAATACTAATTAAATGAAAAAATCCCCAGTTGCCAGGAAGTCAGGGAAACAGCAGCAGCGTAGTGGAAGGCAGAGGAAGACAGAGAGACAGGAGGTGGCGGGGGACTTTTTGGAAAGATGCTGACGCCAGGTAGGAAGGTTTACTCAGCTGAGTCTGGATGGATGTGGAAGAGTAGCCCCAGTTGATCCCACTCAGTGATCTGGACAAGAGTAGACAACCTGTGAGTCTCCACTGTCTCCTTCCCCAAAATGCCATTCCTTTCTCTTCCCACTGCTCCTCCTGTGAATTCCCCGTCTCCTCACTTTCCCATTATTCTGCCCCAACATCCATCAGCTAATCACCTGCAGAGTTATATCCAGTAACAAGCCAGAGCTGCAGGGAGGGGAAGGAGTTCTCCCACAGGTAAAGGCTGTTCCAAAGGGCCAGGACTGAGGGAGGTTTTTGGCAGGGGTGAGGGCTGAAGCAGCAGCTCACCTCCTACAGCTGGTGTCCTCAATACAGAGTATTTGGGGGTCCTCCCTTCACCCTCGGCCCTGGACTTTAGCCCCATGAATCCCTGCATTAATCTGGCTCCACTCGGGACACAACTTGAAGAGGAGCAGCTTGGCATAGTGGATAGAGCATGAGCATCGTAGTCAGAAGGTCATGAGTTCTAATTCCAGTGCTGCCACTTGTCTGGGGCGTGCCCTTGGTGTGCCAAGGTGACCCTGGGCATCGGCCATCCCGAGGTCAAAATGCCACCTCTGATGCAACTTCTCGGCCAGAGGAGAGCGGGGTGGAAAAATAGGTGTCCCTCACGCCTGTGCCGACCAACTAAGGTAAGGGGGATTAAAGGGGTGGAGAATGAGCAAGCAGAAGACAGAAGCAGGGATGGCCCGAGCCACAAGTGATATAATGACCTTAGGCATCGGCCATCCCAAGGTCAAATGCTATCTCTGACACAATTTCTCAGGCTGAAGGGGAGTGGGCCGGAAAGATGGGTGTCCCTCACCTCCGTGCTGACCAAATAAGGTAGGGAGGATGAAAGGGGGGGGAGACTGAGCAAGCAGAGGATGGAAACGGGGATGGCACAAGCCACAGGTGATATAATAAGAATAATAATAATAATGGAATTTATTAAGCACTTACTATGCGCAAAGCACTGTTCTAAGCGCTGGGGAGGTTACAAGGTGATCAGGTTGTCCCACGGGGGGCTCACAGTCTTAATTCCCATTTTACAGATGAGGTACTGAGGCACAGAGAAGTTAAGTGACTTGCCCAAGGTCACACACCTGGCAATTGGAGGAGCCGGGGTTTGAACTCACGACCTCCGACTCCAAAGCCCGTGCTCTTTCCACTGAGCCACGCTGATATAAATACCTGTGGCCTCTGACCTGCTGGGCAGAACATCGAGGAGGGCAGGAGCAAACGCCCAGCAGCAGTCTACATGTCTCTGTCGTTCTGCAACCTGCCCAACACGCTGAGGGCAAGGCCGCGGGCCGGGTGAGTGTCTCGCTGAACGTCCGTGGGTGGGAGCCAGGTGCCCCACTGTAGACGGGGAACAGAAGTGGGTTCCTCCCGTATAGGGAGAGCACGTGGTGAGAGCTAGCCGCCTCACCACCCGCACGGGCAATTCATTCATTCATTCAATCGTATTTATTCATTCATTCAATCTTATTTGAATGAATTGTATTTGAATGAGTTCTAATCCCTGCTCTACCCTTGTCCGCTGAGTGACCTTGGGCATGTCATTTAACTTCTCTGTGCCTCAGTTACCTCATCTGTAAAATGGGGATTAAGACTGTGAGCCCCAAGTGGTACATGGACTGTGTCCAACCTGATTAGCCTTTATCTACTCTAGCACTTAACGCTAGCCGCCTCACCACGCGCACGGGCAATTCATTCATTCATCCAATCGTATTTATTCATTCATTCATTCATTCAATCGTATTTATTGAGTGCTTACTGTGTGCAGAGCACCGTACTAAGCGCTTGGGAAGTACAAGTTGGCAACATATAGAGACTCTGGTCCCTACCCAACAGAGGGCTCACAGTCTAGAAGGGGGAGATGGACAACAAAACATATTAACAAAATAAATAAAATAAATAGAATAAATATGTACAAGTAAAATAAATAGAGTAATAAATATGTACAAACATATATACAGGTGCTCTGGGGATGGGAAGGGGGCAAGGTGGGGGGATGAGGAGGGGCAGGAGGGGGAGAGGAAGGAGGGGGCTCAGTCTGGGAAGGCCTATGCATACAAGTGAAATTTTCCCGGGGGTGGGGGGGAACACGTGGAGGGAGCTGGCCGCCCCGGTGAGAGCCAGCCGCCTCACCCACGGGTGACTAACGTATAATAATAAATGATGGCCTTTGTTAAGCGCTTACTATGTGCAAAGCACTGTTCTAAGCGCTGGGGGGATACAGGATGATCAGGTTGTCCCACTCGGGGCTCACAGTCTTAGCCCCCATTTTACAGATGAGGGAACTGAGGCTTGAGAAGTTAAGTGACTTGCCCAAGGTCACACAGCAGACCTGAGGCGGAGCCGGGATTCGAACGCTTAAAAATAATAATTATAATGATGGCATTTATTAAACGCTTACTACGTGCGAAGCACTGTTCTAAGGGGTGGGGAGGTTAACAAGGTGATCAGGTTGTGCCCCGGGGGGGCTCACGGTCTTCATCCCCATTTTACAGATGAGGGAACTGAGGCCCAGAGAAGTGAAGTGACTTGCCCAAAGTCACACAGCTGATAAGTGGTGGAGTCGGGATTTGCACCTGTGACCTCTGACTCCAAAGCCCTTACTCTTTCCACTGAACCACGCTGCTTCTCTGTAACGGGAGGAACGTATGAGTGCATTCCTCCCATTAGGGAGCTCTAATATTGCCAAATGATTACATTCCTCCCGAAAGGGAAGTTCAATCCATTGCGCCTAAACAAATTACATAACTCAATTCGCCTAGTGGAATAAACTTTATATAAAACTCAGGCTTTCGGGCACCTGTGTGTGTCTCTGTCTCTCTCTGTCTCTGTCTCTCTCCCTCTCTCCCTCTCCCTCCTTCTCTCCCTCTCTCCCTCCCTCCCCTCCCCCCCCCCCCCCCCCCCCCCCCGGGCAACGGGTGACACTTGGGCAAGTCATTTTACTACTTTGTGCCAGTTACCTCATCTGTAAAATGGGGATTGAGACTGTGAGCCTCACATGGGACAGGAACTGTGTCCACCTCAATCTGCCTGCATCCACCCCAGTGCTTAGTACAGTGCCAGGCACAAAATTAGCACTTAACAAATACCATTATTATTAACTCCCAATCAGGTTTTCATTTTTAAAACTCAGTGTTTAACAGAGGCACTTTTGTGAGAAAGGCACTTTCTGTGTTTTTTAAAGGAACTTGGGCCCACAGCAACTTCATGAATAAGGTGCACAGATGCCCTCTGACCCACTTTCTTCATGATCATGGCTAACATCATTACCCTGAGACATTCTGGACGGCTGATATATGCTTGTCATTTCTAGCCGAAGATGGAGCCATTGATAGTGAAGAGCTAACCATGTGCGAGTGTGGCTGAAAAGACCAATTAATCCTCAACCAACAGACCCTTCCAAATTCTGCAAAGGTACAGATCATTCTTTGGCATTCAGTAGAGCTGCTTTTTGCCATGTCTAGTGCTGTGATCGATTCTGTCTCCTTGACTTATTGCCTCCCTGAAATCTCTCCTCCAAAAGAGCAACCTCATTCCTGACTGTTGCATGTGGTTGGTCTCTTTGTAGCACATATGGCTTTAAATGAATTACTCCCCCATTTTTCCTCTGTGCAGTCTATTCCTCCAAATCCAGAGACTTAAGACTATTTGAAGGCAGTTATTATTATTATTAAGACTATCATTATTTCTAGTTACACTCCTAAGGAGATTTTACTAAGAGAATGGTCATAATAATGAATTGACTTTCCTATTTTTCTTGAAGGCTTTTGTGAAATGATTGGGAATTAATGTACAACAATTTTTCACCTACCTGTAAAAAACGTAACTGGTGGTCATCCCAATGGGTCGGAAAAGTCAGTTCAAAATTTAGGGGCAATATTATTTCTGGGATTTTAAGGTGAATAAGGAAAATAGTCTTTAAATAGCACCTTGTATTTCCCCACAATGCTTTCACATTATCTCCTTTTATTCTCACAGCATCCCTGAGAGATGGGGAGAGGCAGGCATCATTAGATCCATTTTACAGATAAAGAAAGTGAGGTCCAGTGAGGTTAAGTGACTTGCCTAAAAGGACACAGCATGCCAGTGACAGAGCTGAGACTTGGACAAGATCTCCAGTCCCCCGACCCACACCCCAGGCATCTAAGTATTTTGGACACAGTTGAAATTTCAATTCCTTTTACCACCTTTGTTGTAGCTGTTCAAAGCTAACATTGTAATTGGATAATTTTCCTTCACTCCCCTTTTCCTTTCCCATATGACTGGCCTCACCATCTACTAAGGTATTTAATGAGCACTTACTGTGTGCAACGCACTGTACTAAATGCTTATTAACAAAACATGTTAGTTATGTTAATAACCAGGACATTGGAACAACATGTCAACCATGCTGAAAGCTGCTTCAGGGTAGGTATCATGTCTACTAACTCTGTTGTACTCTCCCGGAAGCTTAGTACGTTGCTGTGCTTGAAATGAGCACTCCAATACCATTGCTTAATTAAGCACTTCCCTTTTCCCTGTTGGTTAACTGCGAGTTCGTAGGGTTGGGAGGGGAGGGAAAGGTAAACCAGAGTTAAATTTTCTCATCTATCCCTCAAATCCCAAAACGATATGGGATCTAAACTGAGGAGATAAGCTCTATGAGGGCAGGGACATTTCTTTTAATTCTGTTGTAAGGTCCCAACTCCTAATAATTGTGGTATTTGTTAAGCACTTAATATGTGCCAGGCACTGTACTAATCCCTGAGGTAGATACAAGATAATCGCGTTGGACACGGTCCCAGTCCCACATTCACTCATTCAATCGTATTTATTGAGCACTTAATCCCCATTTTACAGATGAGGAAACTGAGGCACAGAGAAGTTAAGTGACTTGCCCATGGTTGCACAGTAGAGAAGTGGCAGAGTCAAATTAGAACCCAGGTCTTCTGTCTCCCAGGCCCATGTACTTTCCATTAGGCCATGCTGCTTCTCATATCTACCATGGTATTCTGCCTAAAAAATGTATTGAATAAATGCTGTTGATGATGATGAGAATGATGATATACAACATAGGATGCACCAGCCTGTATGTAGCAGTCCAAGCATTTCAAGTGAGTAAGAATAGGGAGTCAGGGTAGGTGAGGCTGTGACCAGTTTGGTTGAAACAGTCCCAATCCTAAATTATTTGTGTATTTTTTTTTTTTCTGAACTTTCCCTTGATAATGTAGAAAAATCTGGGATTGTTCTGGCTTAACCAGGGCATATGGTCAGCCTTCACAGGGACCTTCTGGACACTAGCAGATCTACCCAGGATTCCATTAATAACATATCACTAGTCAGCTGTGTATTTGTTCAGGTTCTATTGTCCTGTTTTGACCCTCTGATGACACCTGTACAATAACAAGAAGATTGTTTAGCTTATTTTTCATGAAGTCCAGATTGGAGAAAATATGTGGGAAAACATCTTTTCATTTAGTAAATAAAAGAGGAAAGGAGAAAGATGCACTCGCAATTTCTAAAGGTTTTGCAAACAATGGAAAGTTAAGGAAAAAAAAAACCCACTCCAAATTGGTGAATGGAAATAGCCTTTGAATGACAGATTAGAAAATGTATTGCATCAGTTCCATAAAAAAAGTCTCTTGATGGAAAATAAATTTGCTCAATACTAAGGTTTTCAATTATTATTAAATAAACCATTTGAGACCTGTCTTTCACTATTAAAGTCAAGCAGAGGTACCTCGCTCTCATTTGTTGAGATCCATAGTAAATTTAGTGGATTTATGAAAGTCTAGTTTATTCATATATAGCAGTGTTCAGCAAGACTGAGAACTATTTTCCCATGTCTCATTATATACATTCACAGAAGAAAACACCATATTAAAAAAATAGATCATTCTTAATGGCTTCATTGTAAATGTCCTTTTAGTCACAACTTTTATTTAATATCTGAAAAGTTAACCCTTTCTTTTCCTATTAAAGGCCCAGAGGTCCTAAAGTAAGGGGATCTCAAATCAATTCTTTAAGAGTATTTTCCATGGTTTTTATATTATGAAATTTGAAAACAAGAATCCATTTCTCAATGGAGATTTTACTGTTAGCAGTCTTTACAGTTTGGCATGCTATTGATTTTTTCTGTCAGTTAAGCCTCCACAAAAAACCAAGTTCAAGAAGACAGTTGATTCATTCAGAAGAAAACAGTAAATATTCCACAGATGAGGCTCCAAGGGGATTACTTTTCCACTCCATGCTTTTCCCATTGGTATTAAACAGCCCTGTTGTTCCATGGCAGTGAGCGGCATCTACGACAAACATTACCTTGTTCCAGGGCAAAGTTTGATGTGTTCTGGATCTTTGCAACACTCGCATTTGCTTCATGTCCTCCCTGTATTCCCTTCTGCTTCAACCTGGCATGTGCCTCAGTTGTATTTCCTAAGTTTTCATCCATTTCCAACTCAACACCACTCCCCCAAGCCAGCAGGATGGACTGCCATCCCTGCCTCCGATAAATCTCCTGAAAAACACCCGCTGGGTCAAGTGTTGCCTTTAACCATTCCAGTAATCAACGCGCTTGTCGCTAATCATGTTATTCAGCCCCAAATCTCTCGGAACACCGGTCTGTCAGCTAAGCAGGGCAGGAGCAGCCTCTCAAGCAAATTACCAAGTTACTACTTGAAGTCTGCTGCCTCAAAATACTGCTTAAATGTACCTACTGCAGGGGCACATTGCTTTTGGTAGAGAGAAATGAACTAGGTCATCAGTAACACGGGAGCATGGACAGTGTTGTTTGTCAATCTTTTGCAAATTGGGAAACAGGCAAGAGAGCCAGAAAGTTCAGCCTGGATCCAGCTAATCTGAAGAAAATCCAGTCCACGTGTCTCCCCTGCCGCTGCTGCTTCTTTCATCTATTCTTTATAAGGGCTCCATTGAACTTTAATTAATATGAAAAATTCAGGTTTTCATCTGATTTAATGTGACTGACATCACGCTGATACTAAATGTGGAACAAAGAGCAAGTATGATGAAAACAAAAGTTGAAACCGGGCTCCTGCCAAATTCCCATCACACTCAATAGAATCAGCCTCAGCCTTTACGGGAGGTGTCAGAGGTTTCAGAGACTCAATGAATGATGTTCTCTAAATCTCTTGCTGTTCAGGCTGATAGAGAGGGACACTTGAAGAATGGATGCACTCAGGAGGCCACGTGATTCAAGGTCTGCAAAATGAAATTGAAATGCCTTTGCCCTGTACTGGTTCAAATAGGACCAGAGTCTCCCAGTGACGAGATTTTGGTGGGGGCATAGGTGTCTCCACACAAGTGATTCAAATAGAGAAAGAAAGCAAAGTGTGTTTGAATTAGAACAAAACAGCATCCTACACACTTCAACCAAATCCCCAGAGCAAAAGTGTGAGTGGTTGGAAGCAACCCAAATGGTCCCTTGGGGGAAAGCCAAGATTCCATTAATTGATTAAAAAACAAAATAAAAGAAAAAAAACAATCTCTACACTGCAAACTCATTGTGAACAGGGAACAAGGACAGGGAGTCTATCAACTCTGCTGTATTGTACTCTCCCAAGTATGAGAAGCAGCACAGCCTAGTGGATAGAGCACAGGTGTGTGAGTCAGAGGGGCCTGGGTTCTAATCTTGGATCTGCCATTTGTCTGCTGTGTAACGTTGGGCAAATCACTTAACTTCTCCATGCCTCAGTAACCTCATTGGTAAAATGGGGATTAAGACTGTGAGCTCCATGTGGGACATGGACTGAGCCAACCTGACGATCATGTTTCTATCTCAGCACTTAGAACAATGTCTAGTGCATAGTAAGTGCTCAACAAATACCATAAAAAGCACTTTGCATAGTGCCCTACACACAGTAAGCGCTCAATAAATGCCATTGATAGATTGCACTGAAAAGCTCTACTTATGCAGCACTTATGTTCACATATATAGCTAAGAATTGTTTTCTTCCTATTGCATGTGTGCCACTCTTCTTTCTCCCTTTAGGTTGTAAACTCACTGGGGGAAGACTTTATTTTATCTATGTTCTATTTCCCCATAGGACCCCACCTTCACAAGATAATACGTGTTGGTAGAAGTATGTAAAGGATACATTGGTAATCTGAATGTCATTAAGTGTAACCTTTTGGAGTTAAAATTTCCTTGGTTGGCTGAGGTTCTCTAAGACAGAGAGGTCCACCGGAAATACCACTGGATTGAAAGACAACAATTATGACATCGAGTTCAGACAGTGAGTTTCCAGGGGATATGGGGCTAATTATTTGCTACTCCAGCCTCATTTTTTCCTGCCCCTAAAATGGGGGTAATAAGGCTTGTCCTACCTCTTCAAAATATGGGATGAGGGAAGCCCTTCGCAACTCTTTGTTTGCAACACCTTTGATGCCCTGCATCAAAATATGAGAGTCAGGTTCTTGAGCTCCTTGAAAGAAAATTGCCATACAAATCCAGGGAACAGAGAAGCAAAGCCTCGGGAAAACTATTACTTTTATGCATTCAGAATAGAGCAAACTGAGCTGCTATTGTTCTATCTCCAGATTATTTTACGTGTTTCCTTTTAATATCGCTAGGTAGCAATCGATGAGGATGGAGGTGGTCCTTGAATGTATTATATGCACACACAGACACACACACAGAAACATATAATAGTTGAAACGGTACCCATATTACAATGCTGAAAAGGCTCCGCAATAGGTTTGGCACTGACGGCCAGAAAGAGGAGTGAGTGGTCACATGACAAACTGCTAGATGGCCAGGGGAAACTGGATCAAAACCATGGCTTTTGGTAGCTGAGAAAAAAGAGAAGTAACTGGGAAGACAAAGAGTCTCTGGTCATGGCTATGAAAAGGAAATTTAGGTCTTGGCAGCTGTTGGGTTTCCAGGAGGGCTGGGAGAAGCTGGGGTTGGGCAATTTTCGGTTTAGAGGAGACAGCCGAGCTGAGCAGCTAAGGAGAGAGGGTCGATGAGATAACAACTGTACGTGGACAGTGCAAGAGTATGAGGGAAGCCCTTCACTACTCTTTGTTTGCATCATCTTTGTTTGATGCCCTGCATCAAATGTCAATATTCTCAGCTCATCCCCCAGCACACCCCCAAACCAAGCCAGCTTGCTGATAACCGCGCTGCATATATTCACAATTCTGATGTTCTTTCTCCTGGCCATCTATTTCTGTGCCGTTCACACTTGCTCTAGATGCGTTTGTACTCACGTTGGAGACTGGCCCATTAGCATATTTAACACTTTAGAATAAGGAGGGCCAAACCTTGATCTAAATCTTTAAGATGTGCTATTAATAATTTTCCAGGCAAATCTCATTATTTCTCTAAGCTCTCAGAATAGTCCAGTGCTAAAGTAATTTACGACATGCACCGGCTGCTGGTCTGGTGCTTTGGGGTTTCAAACAAAGGCTGGAACCTCTTTACAGAAGTCAGCGGCTAAAAAGAAAGCAGCAGGAGTGAGGGGTGGAGAGGAGGAGTGCTTTGGGAAAAAGGCTTTCCCTGGGTTTTTGTCTTTTTTGGCACCATTTACTGTGACCATGAAGTCTGTCTTAAAAGATAACTTGGGGAATGTAAAGGCAGGGGACAAGGTGATTGGACAAGATGGGTGAACCACAGTAGGTCAGAGGGAAAAGAGCAAAGAGAAGGAGTTTGGCCTCTTGGAAAGAGCAAAGGCCTGGGAATCAGGAGAGAGGGGTTCTAATCTGGTTCCATAACTTGCCTGCTGAATGACCTTGGGAAAGTCACTTGACTTCAGTTTGGTCTAATTTCCTCATCTGTAAAATGGGGATTAAATATCTGTTCTCCCTTCCCCTTAGAAGGACCTCCAGCCTTAGATTGTCTGATCCGATGGTACTGTATCCCTCGCGATAGTTGGCACGCATTAAGGGCTTGATAAGTAAAACAATTATCATTATTATTAGTATTCTGAGGTGGGCTCATGAGAACTGAGGCTTCCCCATTCTTAGTAGACACCAGAAGACCCTGATGACTGGGGCTGCTCCTTCTTTCCAATGCCCCCTGACCCGGAACCTCTCACTGACCAGTTCTTCTGGAAAGGTTCTCTAAGGAAATAGCAGACTACATCATGAGTCCTTTGGTTCATGGTGGCTGCCAGGGTCAAGGAGAGAGGTTTGTAGTCTCTAATAAACCCTTTCATTAGGGTGAAACAACCCCATTTGGACATCATTTATATATATCACAGATAGGATTATTTGAGGTAATTTTTAACTTGCCAATGAACCTATAGTTAAGGAGAGGGAGAAATAGTTGAAGGATCAGCTGGTGTGGGGCAGGGCTGCCAGGCCCTTTCTCTGTTACGTAGAGACAAGCTCAAATGTCTCTTTGTCCCAAAGGTGAAAATTTCACTGATGGAAAAGAGATTCTCTCTCCCTCTGAAATTTCTGACATGTCCCTGCCATGAAAATGGTGGTCACTGATGGCACTCACAGATCCTGGATACCCAGATACATGTGACATCAAATGTGTGAATGTCAGGCACACAGTAATAAAGTATCTATGTCACATATTTAACCTCTCTGTGCTTCAGTTTCCTCACGTGAGGAATAAATACTTATTCTCTTCTAGTCTGTAAGCCCCAAATGGGACAGAGACTGTGTCCATCCTGATTATCTTGTATCTACCCCACAGTTTAATAGAGTGCTTGGTACATAACAAGTGCTTAACAGTTACAATTAATATTGAGAAGCAGAATGGCCTAGTGGAAAGAGTATTGGCCTGGAAGTTCATTCATTCATTTATTCATTCAATCATATTTATTGAGTGCTTACTCTGTGCATAGCACTGTACTAAGCGCTTGGGAAGTTCAAGTCAGCAACATATAGAGATGGTCCCTACCCAACAACAGACTCACAGTCTAGAAGGGGGAGACAGACAGCAAAACAAAGCATGTAGACAGGTGTCAAAATAATCAGAACAAATAGAATTAAAGCTATACGCACATCACTAACAAACTAAATAGAATAGTAAATATGTACAAGTAAAATAGAGTAATAAATCTGTACAAATATATACAAGTGCTGGGGGGATGGGGAGGAGGAGAGGACAAAGAGGGCTCAGTCTGGGGAGTCAGAGGAATTGGATTCTAATACCAGCCCAGTCACCAGCTGTGTGACCTAGTGTAATTATTAAGCATCTCTGTACCTCCATTTCCTCATCTGTAAACTGGAGGTTAAATAACTGTTCTTCCTCTCCTTGAGACTTTGAAGCACATGTGGGTCAGGACTCTCTCTGTACTGATCATCTTATGCTTAGTTCACCAGTGCTTAGTTCACTGCTTTGCACATAATGCTTAACATAAACCACAATTATCCTTATCCTCATTATCATTATTTTACAAAAGTCCATCTAAGTCCACCCCAAATATAGAGTGTTTCTCCAGGCGATCTCCAGCCCCTTCACTTGCTCCAGAGTCTTTGTGTTTTTCCTCATAGGCCCTCATGAATGCGGACGCCATGTCGAAGCCACTGACCTCAGTGGGTCAGCAGGAGTGAAGGCAGAGGCAGGCTGCATGTATAAAATGAAAATACTAGACATATAGGCAGGCAGTTCCCTATCTGCCCTGGATGAGTACTGATCACCTGAAAGTCAGACTGTCTGAGCTTGTGATGGGGAAAGGAATACATCTGCTAATTCTGTTACTTTTCTCCTTACATAGTAAGTGCTTGATAAATACCACTGATTGATTGACTGATATAATTGGATGAATAGTGACCCTAGGCAGAGACCTAATCTTCATTCATTCATTCACGCATTCAAGCATATTTATTGAGTGCTTATTGTGTGTAGAGCACTGTACTAAGCACTTGGAAAGTACAATTCAGCAACAAAGAGAGACAATCCCTGCCCATAAGGGGCTTACAGTCTAGAAGGGGGGAGACAGACATCAAAACAAATAAACAGGCATCAGTAGCATCAATATAAATACATAGAATTATAGATATATACACATCTAAACAAGTAAACAGGCATTAACATAAATAGAATTATAAATATGTACATGTATACACAAATGCTGTGGGGCCAGGAGGGGGAGTAGAGCAAAGGGAGTGAGTTGGGGTGATGGGGAGGAGAGAGGGAGCTGAGGAAAAGGGGAGCTTAGTCTGGGAAAGCCTTTTGGATGAGGTGAGCCTTCAGTAGGGCTTTGAAAGGGGGAAGTATGATTGGTGGATTTGAGGAGGGAGGGCATTCCAGGCTAGAGGAAGGACTTGGAGTAGGGGTCCATGGTGTGACAGGCAAGAACGAGGCCCAGGGAGAAGGTCAGCACCAGAGAAGCAGAGGGTGGAGGCTGGGATAGAGAAGGAGAGAAGGGAGTTGAGGTAGGAGGGGGCAAGATGATGGAGAGCATCAGCTCATCCCTCAGCCTATCTTTGCACAAAGGATATTTGTCCTTTTGGAACAAATCACCCAAGATACACAGTGGGGAAGATCCCACTTGCTTTCTCTCAGACTTAATGAGATAAGGAGAAAGCAGGGAATAATTTGCAAAATGTTTTGGATTTCTTGCAGAAAGGCCTTCTAGAACTGTGATAAGCCATCTAGTTCAAGTCTTGGACTGGTGAACAGGGCCCTCAACAGGAAGATTGATCAAATGTGCTTTTCCCTCTGAACATGGGAAGCCTCTGTGTCCACTCTAATGCTTAAAACCCCAAGTCAGTTGCACAACCTTTGCTCTCCTTTGATCATACTCTCAAATTCAGAGTGGTCACTTAAAAGTTAAGCCTTTGATTCAAAGAAAATTTCCTCTTCATTAGTCAGGCAGGCCATAGGCAGGCACTGCACTTTATAGATATAACATAGACTCCCTGAAATATCTGCATTTTCTAAATCTGCTTCAAAAACTTTCTCTGATCATGTAAAATACTCATTCATCATTTGTCATTAAGCTGGAACTTATGCTAAAAGCCCCCCAAATTTTTATAGCTATAGAATGGTAGGAATGTCTCAAAAGAAACACTGAAGCTCTGATGGGCCTCTGGCTTGGGCAAGTGGCCTACTCAAACCCCAGGTGGATCTCCTTCTGCCTTTCATCACCCTTTCCTGTCTATTCCTCACCTCCTCAGTACTCTCAGGCCCACTGTTTAATTTCTAAAGGAGGAAAACGGCATTTAAAGTCCGTAAATTAGAGCAAGCCATTCTCTCCTCAATCCCCCACCTTGTGGGCTGGCAGAGAGTAAATTTCCTGATCTTCTTTAAGAAGGTCCTGCTGAGCTCCCGCTTTTAGTTAATTTTCTCAAGCAGCTCGAGGGTTTAAACTTTCCAGTTTCCATCATCCTCAATGAAATTGATATTTACAAGCCACATTACCTTCCTTCCATACAACCCCAGAAGCCTTGGGTGAAAGTTATTTACATATATGTTAATTCGGTGTCAGGCAATCAGTGACTTTTATGGCAAATTCAAGCCTCAGCTACACCCTGTGGCTGGCTCATGGTGTGGAGATGGGGGTGGGGAGGGGTTTATTCTGTGGTCTGAATTTAGTGGAATGACACAGTATTTGGCCAATCATGATACATCAGACTTAAACTGACTAAATTTTCTGGAGCTCAAAGTGGGATAAGTGGAGGGGGAGGAAGAGAATTCCTGACTGTCAATGACTGCAAGATTCTTAAATGCAGGGATTAGTATCTTTCACCCTCTATACATAGCTCGTTGTGGGTAGGGAATATGTGTTATATTGTTATAGTGTACTCTCACAAAGGCTTAGTACAGTGCACACAGTAAGTGCTCAATAAATACAATTGACTTGGTAAGTGCTTAACAAATACCATTAAAAAAAGGTATTTTCCTTAGGTCTTGCTCTTCTATCTGTAACTAAAACAAAGCCAGGCCAGACCTAAAAAGATATAAAGAATCATAACTTTTGGCTGGGGGTGGTGATTGGGTTGATTGATGCTGAAGGATGTGGTTTGGCTTTTGGTTTAAGATCAGACTTCCCTGGACCTCTTGTGACAGTGGACACAGAGGATCTGGACCTCCATTAATGAAAGTGGTATTATCCTCATCTCACAAGTAGGGGAATTCACCAAGTAGGGTCTCACACACTTGAAGTAATTGAGGTAATTTCTTTAATAAAATTTCATAGGTGTAACTTATTTTCATGACTCTCTTGCTAGATTATAAACTCTTTTTAAGGGCATAGATCATATCTACCAACTCTAGTGTACTCTCCCAAGTTCTTATAAATCAATCAATCAATTGTATGTGTAAAGCACTGGACTAAGCTCTTGGGAGAGTATGATATAACAGAGTTGATAAACACATTCCTGCTTAGCTCATTGCTCTACAAACAGTAAGCACTCTAAATAATGTTGATTGATACTGTGACAAGAAATTTTATGGTGTAGTTTATATAAAATAGTATGATGTTTTAAAGGAAGCCAGTTGTAAAATCAAGTTAATTTTTTTTAGCCCTATCTAGCAATGACCTTTCTGTTCCCAAACTTAATTCTACTAGACATATGTATATATATATGATATATATCATATCTATGTATATATATATATATATTCCTTATATATATATAAGGAATATACTCATAGAAGTCAAAGATATAGAACCAGCCAGAGCTATTCTCTTGGTCTAAAATCTGCTCACGGAAGTTTTCATTTGCTCTGTTCAGCCTTTCTTTCTTCCTCTTTTTTCCCATTCCTTCCCTTGCTGTGAACCCCAAGGAGCTGTTCCAACCACAGACTGGTCTTTGAAATCAATGGGAGCTCTGTAGGGGAGCAGAGCAAGTGGAGAAATGGGACGTTTGTAATTCTTGCCTCTGTGCCTCGCAGCATTTGTAAAAAAATATAAAATTCTGAATAGTGATCAGAGCACTTTACTTTGAATGCTGTAGTCTTGTTAGATCTTTACCACAGATATTCTCCTTGAGTATCTGCAGCCAGATAATGATCTTGTGGAGATTCCTACCCTGCCTAAAGGCCACCCATCCCCAGTGTTACTTACTGGTATGAAATGCTTGCTTCATCATGATTCTGAACTCCTCGGTTCAGGTCAGAGGATATCGATGCTAACGCATCTTAGCACATCCATTTCCATGAGCTTGGTCATATCAATCGTTAGCCATGTTATAGTGTACTCTCCTCTGGACTTAGTACATTGCTTGGCACAAAGTAAGTTCTCAATAAATATGATTGGTTGATTGATCAACTGTTCCAGCTGGCCAGGGAATGGAAGAGGGGAAGGAGCAGACAAAACGATATATTCTGATCCTGTAGATACTCCCTAGATATTGCGCAGCAACAACACGCAGCACATTTCTGGGTCACTGTAACCACTGTCAGTTTCCTTTCCTTTTCTGGCACCTTCTTGTTTGTGCCTGATATTTGTTGTATTTGTGTGAAAGCCTCAAGTCTCTGGTCATAGAGGCTATCATAGCACTTAGTAAGTACTTAACAAATATCACAATTCATTCCACTGCTGCTATGTCTCCTTTCCAGGCCTTGGAAATCCCAGGTATCACTTCCTAGCTGCAAAACTAGTAGGCAGGAGCCAAAGGAGGTAGGAGACTGTTAGCTTATTATGAGCAGGGAATGTGTTTGCCAACTCTGCTGGATTGAAATCTTCCAAGAACTCAGTATAGTGCTTTCTCCATATAGTAAGCACTCAATAAATACCATTGACTGATTGATTGATTGGGAGGCTGGAGACTTAAAATAAAAATTGCCAACAGAAAAGTTCCAATGCCATCTTTGTACCAGGTAAGGGACAGACCAGCTGAAAACCAGGCTGTTCAGTAGAAAACTGAGTAAATGGCCACCTAGTTCTGACCCTTGTTCTCAAGGCACCATATCCTTGGTTTATGGAATCAATAAATCAGTGGTATTTATTGAGCACTTTACAGTATTGTACTAAGTGCTTGGGAGAGTACAGTACAACAGAGTTGTTAGACACATTCCTTGTCCATAATGAGCTTACAATATAGAATAGCATTGGCCTGAAAGTCAAAGGACCTGAGTTCTAAACCCAGCTCTGCCAATTGTTTGCGTGTGACCTTGGGCAAGTCACTTAAATTTTCTGTACCTCAGTTTCCTCAATTGTTAAATGGGGATTAAATACCTGTTCTCCCTCCTATTTAGACTTTGAGACCCATGTGGGACAGGGCTTATGTCTGACCTAATTAACCTGTACCTACCCCAGCACTTAGAACAATGTTTGACATATAGTAAGCACTTAACAAATACCATAAATCCTCCCCTACCCCCCAAAAAAATGCAAACCAATAAAACCAATAGAAATAAGAGGCAGCAAATGACAGAAACAAATCAACAGGCTTATAGAGTGCCCAAACAAGTTGCCTGATCATTAGAATGAAAATAAAGTTAAATATGGAGTAGAAGGATGATTGTCAAGTTTTTTGAGTAATTTGACATTTAGTTTTGGACATATTCACCTGAATTGAGCAATGCTATTCTTTCAGGTGAATACTGAAGAGTGCTCATTTCCTTTATTTCACTGATTGAGAAAACTGGGGAATGGGGCAAAGTGTCATGGGATGCTACATTGCTGAGGCATTTTCCAAGCATACGCCAAAAGTTATGTTTCAATGATAAACAAAGCACTCTTGAAATGTCAGTTCTTTAAAATCAGATGTTGTTTAAAGGGCTAGGATTTGGTTACTTATGTTGCATGGAACCGCATTTCTTCCTGGTCATTTACAGATGACTGTAGGTGATCAATCTTTCCTCTGAACCAAGCTGATCTGCTACAAAAGGCACATTTATGGAGGCCTGAAAAGGCAATTCTTCCTCTCCGTTAAAATCTGCCATCTCAGGCTAGCTGTGTCCAAATAAAGCAAGACGAGGACACAAAAATGAGTCTGGAGAGAAACATGGGGCTGCTCTGATTCCATCTTTTACATCTTCAACTACCTGGGAGCCAAAAAACCATTTTGGTGAGAAAAACTCCACACTCACTCCAAGATACTAGCAGTGTTGTTTGGCAAACCATGTCATTGATATCACTGAATAGCGGACAGAGCGTTCATCGTGTCCATGAACCTGGAGACACCTACAGCAACATCTGTTGCTGGTGTGCCAAAGAGAAATAATCATTTCAAAGAAAGATTGGCACTCAAATCGAATTTCTCCTTTAGGCGTGCCAAATGCCCATTTTGTGCTATTGGGCCCCTTGAGCTACAAAGCAGGAAACAAAAGCCAGAAGTTAGCTCATCGCCACAGCTGGTTCCATCCTGCCAGGAATGCTCTAGTTTAAAGGCCTTCACAGTGACAGAAATATAAGGGGTGTGCTTGAAATGGTGTACTTGGAATGTCCTAATGATGATCAAAGACTTCTTGCTCCTTCAGGAAATCTTTAGATTTATTTTGATGAAATTCCCCTGCAAACATTGGGCATATTTCAAAGAGAGAGAAGTCCACAGCCAGTGATCTTTCCTTTAGATCCCATTTTACAGCTGGTATAGTCCAGGTGTATATATTTTAAGGTTATCCTATCTTATCAACAAATCTTGTCTGAAGAGAATGTGAAGTTTCAAACAGATTCTTTCACCTTAAGAGGTCTTACCTTTCGTTTCCTATATCTATTCCTAATTTTTCACATTCTTATCTTGTTCTTGCACTTTTAGGGACTTCTTCATGTCAACATAGACTTAGTTGGACAAAAATATTGAAGCTGAGCACAGGTGAGGGAGAAAATCTCCCAGTCTTCTAAACTGCATATAAACCATCTGGTGGGCAGATTACTGTTGCAGTGTCTTTCTACCATGCTGTGACTATTTGAGTGCTATTTCACGCCCTATTGTTAGCATTCCTACTGTTTAGGGAGGTGATGGATATTGCTTTTTTCTCTCTCTCCTGATCCAAAGAGATACTTTAGGACCCTAAGTGTACATCAGAATTTCTATTTGCCTAGAGCTTTCCTGAAAACTAATAAGTACCAAGCATCGATGTGCTGGGAGGAAGTAGAATCTGGTAGGTATACAGGTCTGGCTTTAATCCTAATCAACCTCACAGAGCAGATCAGGTGTGCATCTAACCACCTTATGAAAGGATGGTTTGAGAATGGAGTTAGAGAATGAATAGTTCTGTAGCCAACTTTCAATACAATCCAGTGGGACCACATGAAACTTTACTCCACACTACCACAGTTTGTTACCTGAATGATTAAAACCCATTCATTTTGTAATGGTTAAAACATCTAGGAATCCTGGGGTGTTCTAGTCATACAAAGATGATCATTCCCTATACTTCTCCAGGTCCTTGGAGAAGAGATCAGAGATCAATCAATCAATAATATTTACTGAGCACTTACTGTGTGCAGAGCACCATACTAAGCATTTCGGAGAATACAGTCTAACAGAGTTGGTAGACACATTCTCTGCCCATAACGAACTTACAGTCTAGACGGAGAAAGAGAGTTGATCTCCTACTTGTGACAAATTTAAGTCATTTGGAAAGACAAGGATTCTATTTTCATTCATTTCATTTAATTCTCTTGTAACTGTATTTTTATGGAAGTTATTTATAACTGATTTTAGGTCGCTCAAAGATCATTACCCTGGAAACCATTTTGCCATCTCAAAATTTTCTAAAGCCCTGTGACTTTTAGTTTGTTGTATTATAATTGAACTGCAATTTTAAAACATTCTGGACTCTATTGCCAACCTTTGAAATGAGGACTATGATAAATTCAGTAAAATCACTGTCACATCTTTAAAAATTCTGAGGTAAACCTTACTTGTTGTTGAAAAGTTAATCAACTTTAGGTGAACCAGCAAAAAAAAGGGAAGTTGTAAAGGCAACACATACTAACATTCTCTGAGGGAACAACCGGTGAAGCATCTTGCACACTCTACATCTTCTATGTGACTTTGGGCAAGTCATTTAACCACTCTGTGCCTCAGTTGCCTCATCTGTAAAATGGGGATTAAGACTATGAGCCCTATGTGAGACAGAGACTGTGTCCAACCTGATTGCCTACCATAAAAACAAGCAAACAAAATCATTCTACAAAACTATGAGGTCCATGTTTCCCCATTCCTCTAGAACCTCCAGTGGTTGCCCATCCATCTCTGCATCAAACAGGAACTCCTTACCATCAGATTTGAAACACTCTGCACACAGTAAGCGCTCAATAATTAGAATTGAATGAATGAATGAATATTCATAAGATTTCAATCATTCATTCATTCAATGGCATTACTGAGCCTGATGTTTATAAAGCACTTTGCTGACCGTGGGGAAAAAGTACAAGAAAAAAAAAACCAGAATGGAGTCCCTGGCTCTCAAGAGGCTGCTGGGAGATCTCTATGATTCCACCTCAAAACGTTGCTGATGATTATTATAACTTCCTTCTCACTTCTTCCTCTTTCCTCTCCACTCCTCCCACAAAAACACCATTTAATAATTATGGTATTTGTTAAGCATCTACCATGTGCCAAAGCACTGTTCTAAGCCCAGGGTAGATAAAAGGTAATCTGGTTGTCCCACCTGGGGGCTCACAGTCTTAATTCCCATTTTACAGATGAGGTAACAGAGGCACAGAGAAGTTAAGTGGCTTGCCCAAGGTCACACAGCAGTCAAGTGGTGGAGCCTGGATGAGAACGTACGTCCTCTGACTCCCAAGCCCGGGCTCTTTCCGTTAAGCCACGATGCATTTAGCGAACTTTAGTCCAACTGCATTGTCTAAAAAAAGAATTCCACTATAAATCTCTAAGACTATAAATAGTCCATTACTTACATGTTAATTAAAATTCTTCTCATGAAATCTTTTTCTAATTATTGCTTTCTAATACATTTCTGAAAATCATGCTTGTTGGTTTCAAATTGCCTTCTATAATTTTTTATCAGATACTTTGCCACAGATCTTAACACATTTATAGAAACTGGGCCAGTTTGGCTAAACTGTTCTATGTCATAAACCTGTTAATAATATTTATACAGGACAGACAGATTCACTCAGTACTTTTTTTTGGGGGGGGCGCAGTATTCTAATATATCAGAGAATGTATTTTTTTTAGCCACCTGGATTTTCTGCTATGAATTATCTAAATATTTATAAAAATGGAAATAGAGCTCACTTTAAAGAAAAGAATAAAAAATGCCAATCTGAAGTGCGACATATATCCCTTTTTTTAAAAAAAAATCTGAACATAAAATATATGTGATGATACTTGAGTGATCTCAGAATTTAATGTAGCCCCAATTTACTGAGACAAGTACCCATACCATGTGCATTGCTCCACATAATCCCCAATTTAATTCTTGATTTTACACATCAAGGAATCACACTGAAAAAGTGTTTACTAATTTTAACAACGGGGAAAAACCCTGACCTTGTCTGACATTCAGTTTGCCATTAAAAATGAAAAGAGTGGAAATCGTGTTCTCCTTGGGGCTCACTCCCTTCTTTACAGAAATGACAGCTTTTAAACAAAAGGTACATTATCTCTGCACTATAAAGCATTAAGAGGGATTGTAACAACAAGAAAAAATCTGGTAGGATTAGATCCCTAGCAATACCATATTGCATGATATTTCCAAGTTAAGTCATATTATACCACACTGAACTTTTCAGTTTATTGATTTTCTATACGTTCTTGTTAGGAAGGTGTAATCGCTGTTCTAGAGAGCTCTGAATGGAAAAACTAAGGCCTGAGAAAGTAACTTTCAAGTCGTACTAATTAAAAGCCCTCTCCCTGAGAGGTGGGCTAAAGCCTCCTTTGCCTTTTCTGAAAGTGCCTGCTACACCGTTAATGAATTCTTAGGCTTTCCAGCTTTTGTTGACATCATTTTGGCAGGAAATTAAACTTTAAGTAAATAATAATGAAATGCTTTCATCCCTGTAACAATGTATGGATTTATCCTCTAGACTGTAAGGTCATTAGGGGCAGGGAATTGGTCTGTTGTATTGTTGTGCTGTTCTCTCCCAGGCACTTAGTATAGTTCTCTGTATATAGAAAGTGCTCAATAAATACGATGGATTGTTTGGTTGATTCGGGAAAGATCAGCGGTCCTATCAGTAACAAATAGTGCTCTTGGTAGCTTGAACGAGTTATTGCACCTTTCTTTCTGCAAAGAGCTAACTCAGTGCACAGGGAGATTCTGGTTCAGGTATGGCTTTATCTGCACAATAAAGAGGAAGTTGAGGGTTGAGCAATTATTCAGTTGATTCCCTATAGAAATCTAATATAGTCAGTGAGTAAATGCTGGGGAGAATAAAATGTAACAATGTAACAGAAAGATTCCCTGTCCACAATGAGCTTATCATCTAGAGCGGGAGATAAACATTAATATTAATAAATAAAATTAAGGATATCTACATAAGTGTTATGGGGCTGGAATTACAACAGAATTAGTAGACATGATTCCTGCCTCCAAGGAGCTTTCAATATATAACCCGGCACATGCCAATTTATAGACCTGTGACAATTTTGTGTGATTAGAGCATCTTTCTGGGGACATTCCCTGTAGCCTCCTCACTTGCTCCAGGGGCACTGCATTCCCCTCCCAGATCCGTTGACTCTAATTATTTATTATGGTATTTATTACGTGCTTACCATTTGTCAAGCACTGTGCTAAGGACTGGGGTAGATACAAGATAATCAGGTAAGACGCAGTCCCTGTCCCTCATGGGGTTCACAGTCTAGGTAGGAGGAGAACAGGTGCTCTTTTCACTAGTTGATTCAGCTTCTCTAAATAATTCTTTCTCTATTAATAATGATAATAAAAATAATCATAATAATTGTAATTGTATTTGCTAAGTATTTGTAGTAGTAGAAGTAATTGTAGTATTTTTAAGTATTTATTATGTGTCAAATACTGCACTAAGCACTGGGGTAAATTCAATCCAGTTGTATCTGAGAGAGGCCTTGTCCTATATAAGCTCACCTCACCATCTAATAGGGAGGAAGACTAGGCATTTCATCCACAATTTGCAGTTGAGAAAACTGAGGCCCAGAAAAATTAAGCGACTTGCCTAAGATCTCACACATACAACAGGCATGTGGCAGAGTCAGGATTAGAACCCAAGGTTCCTGACTCAAGGTCCAATGGTCTTTCCATACTGTTTATTAACAAAGAACAAATATACTGGGGTTTTAAAATAGACAGGAACGAAAGAAGAAATTGCATTTTTGTGATAGAGCTTTGGTTCCTTCTTGAGTCTGCTCTTTTCATCTGATCAGGGATTGTACCTGAGGTTGCTGATGAGTAATTATCTTTTTTTTCCTGCGAGGCAAACATTTCTTAAATATTTTTTTTAACACACTGGCTGTAGGGTACCCATCCATCTAGTTTTAAAGTGGACAGATCGTTTCCAGCTGGTCTCTCCCCTGTCTGGTACCGATACAAAACTAGGCACTTTTGTATCTGTTTTCAATTTTTTTCAGTACTGCAGCTCATGCTGCTTTGTTTCATGGCTCAGACATGGCACTAGGCTGCCATTGAGGGGCAGTGAGGCCCGATGGAAAGAGCACAGGACTGGGAGTCAGGAGTCCTGGGTTCTAATCTGCATCCACTGCTTGCTTGCCATATGACCTTGGGCAAGTCACTAAACTTCTCTGGGCTTCAGTTTCATCATCCTAATTCTCTAAGCTCCCTGATGGGAGATTCTGACATGTTTCAACAGAACCTAGTGGGGACACATCTGATCACCGAAAGGATTTAATTATCTGGAGATAATTACCCACCTCACAGTCATCATTAACACACCTTTCCAGTATTACTCTGGGAATTTACAAAGCTCCTGTTCATCCCCCAACATCTGAGCTCTGTGAGTCTGTGGTGGGAATGCAATGATTTTAACAAGAAGCAACATGATCTAGGGGAAAGACCATAAGCCTGGGAGTCAGAAGACCTGGGTTCTAATCCTAGCTCTACCACTTCCCAGCTGTGTGACCTTGGGCAAGTCATTTAAGTTCCGTAGACCTCAGTTTCCTCGTCTGTAAAATGAGGATTAAATATTTGTTCTCCCTCCTACTTAGACTGTGTGTCCCATGTGGGACAGTTACTGGGTTCATCCTGATTAACTTTTATCTACCTCAGGGTTTAGATCAGTGCTTGACACATAGTAAGCTCTTAACAAATACCATAATGAAAATAATAATTTAATAGCACCCATGGAGACAAAAGCTTTGTTGTGGGTGAGTTTGGCTATCAGCGACATATCAGTAACTGCCTTCTTTCATTTTCCTTTGCCGGCTCTTCGAACTCAGAAGTCCAGAAAATTTAACACCAAGCATCTCTTTGAATCACTTGGGTTGCACGAACCTCACTATGACATACAAAACAAACTGCCGAATGCTTTTTATGTGATCTTCAGGAAAAGTGCCTGAAGAGAGAAACGTCCATGGTACATTAGCCATGTAAAGTGTGTTTAATCAGATGGAATTGATTTGTTTAAGTTACAGTTACATTTTAAACGAGATACACTCTGAATTGAATAAATATTCTAGTTGCAATCTCCCTTTCTATCTGTACCCTGACTTTTTCTCAATGTAAAGAACTCTGAAGAAATGCCACGGGATGTCAAAGACTCCCCTATAATTACCATTTTCAAGGAGAAAGATGAGATTGCCGATCATGGAACCTTCCAGGGTATCTCACTTCTTTCCTCTGCCAGCTTCTGTCAGGCTACTGAAGGATACCCTTAAATACACACTGCTTGAACTGCTCTATGGCTTTAGACACAAATGCAACGCAGCGAATATTCTCTTTGCCACATGCCAGAGACAGAAGGGCAGGGAGTGACCCCCAAGACCTGTTAACTGTCTTCATAGCTCGGACAAAATCACCGACACCATCGGTAGACCGAGGCTGTGATGACTGGTAAGTAAATATGGCTTGAGATGGGCATAGTTGGGACAATCAGGGCTAATGATACCCTGCTGACTTCCTCACCATTGTTGACGCAGGTCTGTTTGGTTGGACATCCTCTTCTATGTATTCTGTACCACTGAGGAAACGATGAGACCTTCTGCTGCCTCCTAGTCTAGCTGTTCATCGTTGACTAGTGAACAGCAGTAAATCCTGTGTGTGTTGACTACATGTTTTGGCTGTGTGAAGGGCTTCCTGGGCACAGGTTTTTCCATAACCTCAGCTTTCTTCCGGCTTTTCGTCAGTTCAGCGGGCTGTGCTGACCCAGTGAAATGATTCAATCGATCACCTACATGTCTCCTCGTGCGGTTGCTTCAAGAGCACTCGTCAGCCTTCAGCAGTTCCTTTGTTGACTTTCTCAAAGACTTTGGATGATTCTCACAGTTTATAGAGGTGGAGGAATTTCCTGGTGGATCGGAAGCATTCCCACTTCTAGGTCTCTTGTTGCATTGCGAGAAGGATGGTATAGAAAAGTACATTTCCCTGAAGGATCTCAGGGCCCTTTGTAAAGATCACCTTGTGGAGGATTACTTGAGTACACTTGTGATGTCAGACATCTGAAAGGAAGCAACTTTCATATTCTGCATGAAAGGGAAAGTAAGCAACTTTCATATTCTGAGCTTTCAGATCCTGAACTCACTGCTGTATAAGCAGTTAGGACCACAAGCAGAGTTGGTAGCAGAAGCTCATTGTGGGCAGGGAATGTGTCTACTAACTCTGTTCTATTGTACTCTCCCAAGTGCTTAGTACAGTGCTCTGCACATAATAAGTGCTCAATAAATATGACTGATTGCATGAAACATCACTTTACACCAACTCAAGCACTGTGAGTTGGTTGGGAAATGGCCAACCTAGCCTGCAATCAAGAAATTAGGTGGCTCTCCTTGCATGAGCCAAAGAGTTGGTAGAAAATAGTACCAAGTGATTCAAGTGATTGGGGCTGGGAGTCAGAAGGACCTGAGTTCTAATCCTAGCTCTGCCACTTCTCTGCTGCATGACTTTGGGAAAGTCACTGCACTTATCTGTGCCTCAGTTGCCTCATCTGTAAAATGGGGATTGAGACTGTGAGCCCCATGTAGGGCAGGGACTGTGTCCAACCTGATTAGCTTGTATCCATCCCAGTCCTTAGTGCAGTGCCTAGCACATAGTAAGCACTTAACAAATACCGTAATTATTATTATTGTTTAAGTGGTGCCCGCTGTGGACTGGGAATGTGTTATTGCTATCTTGTACTCTCCCAAGGGCTTGATACAGTGTTCTGCACACAGTAAGCACTTAATAAATATGATCGACTGACTGTCTGACTAAACCAAGGACAATTTAACCAAGTAGGCAGTGATGGGAGGGGTGATTGGCAGCTTGAGAGCTGATGGGGGGTAAGAATTGTTGGAGTTACCCAGGGGGCAACTCCGGGAGGGAAGAGTGGTAGATTTTCCTAAGTGGACCAGCCTTCCACCCACTTCCCAGTCTCCAGGAAGTTGGGTCCCCTACCTGAGCTTGTACTGGTATCATCTCTGACAGTGTACCTGACGCTGCTTCTGCAGTGCCACTTTAATAATAATAATAATAATAATAATAATAATAATAATAATACTTGTTAAGCACTATGTGCGGTTCTAAGCGCTGGAGCAGATACAAGTTGATCATGTCGGACACTGTCCCTGTCCCATATGGGGCTCACTTTCTAAATGGGAGGGAGGAGGAGTTAATCCCCATTTTGCAGATGAGGTAACTGAGACACAGGGGAAGCAGTATGGCTCAGTGGAAAGAGCCCGGGCTTGGGATTCAGAGGTTGTGGGTTCTAATCCCGGTTCTGCCACTTGTTTGCTGTGTGAGTTTGGACAAGTCACTTAACTTCTCTGGGCCTCAGTTCCCTCATCTGTAAAATGGGGATTAAGACTGTGAGCCCCACGGGGGACAACCTGATCACCTTGTACCCCCCCAGTCCTTAGAACAGTGCTTTGCACATAGTAAGCACTTAATAAATACCATTATTATTATTAAGTGACCTGCCCAAGGTCACACAGAAGACACGTGGCAGAGCTGGCAGAATTCATTTCACCAGGCCAGGCTTCTTCTCCACCACGTTATTCATTCATACATTCATTCAATCGTATTTATTGAGCACTTACTGTGTGCAGAGCACTGTACTAAGCGCTTGGGAAGTACAAGTTGGCAACATATAGAGATGGTCCCTACCCAACAGTGGGCTCACAGTCTAGAAGGGGGAGATAGGGAACAAAACCAAACATATTAACAAAATAAAATACATAGAATAAATAGGTACAAATAAAATAAATAAATAGAGTAATAAATGCAAACAAACATATATACATATATACAGGTGCTGTGGGGAGGGGAAGGAGGTAAGGCGGGGGTGAAGGGGAGGGGGAGGAGGGGGAAAGGAAGGAGAGGGCTCAGTCTGGGAAGGCCTCCTGCAGGAGGTGAGCTCTCAGTAGGGCTTTGAAGGGAGGAAGAGAGCTAGCGTGGCGGATGTGCGGAGGGAGGGCATTCCAGGCCAGGGGGATGACGTGGGCTGGGGGTCGACGGCGGGACAGGCAATAATGAGGCACAGTTAGGAGATTAGCGGCAGAGGAGCGGAGGGTGCGGGCTGGGCTGTAGAAGGAGAAAAGGGAGGTGAGGTAGGAGGGGGCGAGGTGATGGAGAGTCTTGAAGCCGAGGGTGAGGAGTTTTTGCCTGATGCGTAGGTTGATTGGTAGCCACTGGAGATTTTTGAGGAGGGGAGTAACATGCCCAGAGCGTTTCTGGACAAAGACGATCCGGGCAGCAGCGTGAAGTATGGATTGAAGTGGGGAGTTAGTACCATCACTTATCCTATCCCAACTGGATTACTGCATCAGCATTCTTTTTGACCTCCCAACCTCCTTTCTCTCTCCACTTCAGTCTATACTTCACTCTGCTGCCCGGATTAACTTTCTACAGAAACGTTCTGGGCATGTCACCCCCCCCTCTTCAAAATTCTGCAATTGTATCTTATCAAACTTCATTATCAAGCAAAAACCCCTCACTGTTGGCTTCAGAGCTCTCCATCACCATGCTCCCTCCTACCTCACCTTCCTTCTCTCCTTCTCCAACCCAGCCTGCACACTCCATTCTTCTGGTACTAACCTTTTCACTGTGCCTTGTTCTCATCTATCCCGCCGTCAACCCCTGGCCCACGTCCTACCTCTGGCCTGGAATGCCCTCCCTCCTCAGATCTGCCAAACAATCAGACTTCCCCTCTTCAAAGCCCTCCTGAAGGCTCACCTCCTCCAAGAAGCCTTCCCAGTCTAAACCCCTCTTTTCCTCAGCTTCCCCTCCCCTCCCTATTGCCCCAACTCTCTCCCTTTGCTCTACCCCCATTCCCTGCCCCACAGCACTTTTGCATATATGTACTTATCTATAATTCTATTTATGTTAATGCCTATTGACTTGTTTTGATGTGCATATATCTATAATCATATTCATTTATATTGATGCTATTGATGCCTGTTTACTTGTTTAGATGTCTCCCTCCCCACTTCTAGACTGGGAGCCCGCTGTGGGCAGAGAGTGTCTCTCTTTATTGCTGAATTGGACTTTCCAAGCACTTAGTACAGTTCTCTGCACACAGTAAGCACTCAATGAATATGATTGAATGAATGAATGAATGAATGAATGCTTACCCTGATTCTGCATTTCAGTGGATGATCCTTCTGTACTCTGCCTAGGATCCCAGCTGCAAAGGAGAGCAGCAAGATGCCTCGATAGTTTCGGCAGGAAGTTGCTTACAGGCAACTTGGCATTTTCTTGACTTTCCAGATGGTAAGAGCAGATTTTTGAGCATCATATACTCTCTTCTCCTATAGGCTTTGGCAAGCACATGCACTGCTACAGGATCTTAGTGGTTCTTCATGGCTCTCATTGTGCTGGCCAGGATCTCAAATGTAAGGCCATAGCCGTGTCTTTAAATGTTGACACGTTCTCCATTCTCTAAGCTTAGAGCGTAAATTCCTTGAGGGCAGGGAATGTGAGTCTTGCTTCAACTGTACTCTCAGTAAATACCAATGATTGATTGAGGGGCAGAGGTGTTAAAAAAATGCTCATTGAGAAGCAGTGTGGCTCAGTGGAAAGAGCACAGGCTGTGGAGTCAGAGGTCATGGGTTCAAATCCCAGCTCCTCCAACTGTCAGCTATGTGACTTTGGGCAAGCAACTTAACTTCTCTGTGCCTCAATTTCCTCATCTGTAAAAATGGGGATTAAGACTGTGAGCCCCCCGTGGGACAACCTGATCACCTTGCAAACTCTCCAGAACTTAGAACAGTGCTTTGCACATAGTAAGCACTTAATAAATGCCATCATCATCATCATCATTATCATCATCACTGTCATGCCTACAGGATTCCCACTTTGAGGGCTGTGGTACCCAGAACCCTCTGTGATCTCATGAGAGCCTGCAGATCCCAAGGTCCTGGGGCTGAGTTGGATCAAGACAAAGTTGAATCCAGCTGACCACCAGATGGGCTTGGATGGCCCCTCTTGCCTTTTACAGTCCCCTTCCCCCACCATCTCGGGCAGAGGTCATGTCAGCTCCATCATCGTGAGACAGCCTCATGTGGGCAGGAAACTCTGTTATACCAACTCTGTTATGCTGTACTCTCCCAAGCACTTGTACAGTGCTCTGCACACAGTAAGTGCTCAATAAGTACCACTGAGTGATTGGTGGCCCACTGGAAAGATCATGGGACGGAGAGTTAGAGGACCTGCGTTCTGATCCTAGCTCTGCCATCTGCCTGCTGAGGGACCTTGGGCAAGTCACTTAACTTCTCTGTCAGTTTCCTCATCTGTAAAATGGGAATTCAAAACCTCTTCTACTTCTCTCTTAGAAAGGGAGCCCCATGTGGGACTGTGGCTACTTCCAGCCTGACAATCTTTCTTCAACTTCAGGACTAAGCTGGAAGTTGGCAAAAAGCAAGCACTTAACAAATACCACAGTTATTATTAGTTTATTAGGTATGGCTGGGAACTTGCTGAAAACTCTCAACAACCCACAGGGACACCTTGTATGTCCCCCAAAAGGGAGTTGCCAGGATCTAGCAAACATTAGGAGGGAGGTAGTTTAAAACAAAGGTATTTGTTAAGCACTGACTAAGGTCAGGCACTGTACTAAGTGCTGGGGTAGATCTTTTCTATTTATTTTGTCAATGATGTGCATCTAGCTTTACTTCTATTTCTTCTGATGACTTGACACCTGACCACATGTTTTGCTTTGTTGTCTGTCTCCCCCTTCTAGACT
This sequence comes from Tachyglossus aculeatus, assembly GCF_015852505.1. NCBI lineage: Eukaryota > Metazoa > Chordata > Mammalia > Monotremata > Tachyglossidae > Tachyglossus > Tachyglossus aculeatus. Next base: position 12,960,105 of record NW_024044828.1, read on the forward strand.
GTGAGCCCGTTGTTGGGTAGGGACCGTCTGTATATGTTGCCAACTTGTACTTCCCAAGCGCTTAGTACAGTGCTCTGCACACAGTAAGCACTCAAAAAATACGACTGAATGAATGAATACAGAGAATCAGGTTAGACACAGTCCATGTCCTGCAAAGGGCTCACAGCTTAAAACCCATTTTACAGATAAGGTAACTGAGGTACCAAGATGCTAAGTGACTTGCTCAAGCAGAAAAGTAGCAGAACTGGGATTAGAACCCAGGTCCTTCTGACTATCATTCCTGTGCTCTATCCAATTAGGTCATGCTGCTTCCCTTTGTAGAAAGGTGGAGGGGCGTCTGCAAGGCAACGTGGGGAAGCAGGGTGGTTTAGTGGATAGACCACGGGCCTGGGAGTCAGAAAGACCTGGGTTCTAATCCTGGCTCTTCCACATGCCTGCTGCGTGACCTTGGGCAAGTCACTATACTTTTCTGTGCCCCCATTACCTCATCTGTAAAATAGGGATTAAGAGTCTAAGCCCCTACTGGAACAGGGACTGTGTCCAACCTGATTGATTTATATCTACCCCAGTGCTTAGAGCAGGGTTTGGCACAAAGTAAGCTCTTAACAAGTACCATTATTACTAGTAGAGAAAGTTCTGTCCCATCAGAGGGACGCTTCCCATCAGAACAGGAAACCACATCTGCAATTCTGTGTTCATTCATTCAAACATATTTATTGAGCGCTTACTGTGTGCAGAGCACTGTACTAAGCACTTGGGAAGTATAAATTGGCAGTGTTGGCTCCTTTCTCTGAGTGGCACACTGAGCCCATCACATCTACACACAGCCAAAGGCCTAGTGAAAGACCCAGAGCAGAGACAGTGAGAGGCAAAGGTACAAAGGCTAGAGCTAGGTACAAAGGCTCCTGGGCCCGCCCACAGCAAACCAAATTCCATTTTCAAAGGGAAGGTGGTTATGACATTCTGAAAGGGGACATGCTGCAACAAAACATCCTAAAAGCTTCTCTGAGATCAATAAGGCCATTAGGCAAAGGAAGTTGAGATGATATTTTGGTGTTCTGTCTATTAAATGAAAAACCATTTAAACAGACTGTACAGCCATTGATTTGGGCTTTTTCTTTTTTTTTTTTTTTGTTAGAAGACAAAGCAACTAAGCACCAGCTGTTCCTTAGCCAGGAAAACTGTGGGGAACCTAACTCTGTAGTAAATGACCAACATCCTGGGGTAGGTTAAGGCTCCTACAGCCTGCCATGTCAGCACAGTTGGTCATTTACGAACCAGTGGGGGTTTGTTACAAGTTTGTTTATCTTTCAATAGAACCACCTGCCTGGAGGTTGAATTGTCTGGGTTATAAATAGAGAAGCAGCGTGCCAAATAGTGTGAACATTAAACGGGAGAGGATGCTGGAGGAGGAGAAAGTCAAGTCCCAGAATCTCTTGCTTTAGCAAAACCAGGAAAGCAGCATAGCCTAGTGGATAGAGCACAGGCCTGGAAGTCAGAAGGACCTGGGTTCTAATGCCGGTTCTGTCACTTGTCGGCTGTGTGACTTTGGGAAAATCACTTAACTTCTCTGTGTCTCAGTTACCTCATCTGTAAAATGGAATTAAGACTGTGAGCCCCACATGAGACGGGGACTGTGTCCAACCTGATTACCTTGTATCTACCCCAGCTCTTAGTACAGTGCCTGGCACATAGTGAGTGCTTAACAAATGCCATTAAAAAAAAAAGGTTGGTAACTTGGGAAAGTATTTTTTCCCCCATAACTACTGGGCTGAGATCCATAGGCTCATAGATACACAAATCTGGGCTGGGGGCAGGGGCCAGGGACCACCACCTGTCTCCTAGATTTAGGGTCCAACCAGGGTAGGTGGCCATCTCTTCTTTTCTGATTAGATCTCCAGAGATGGAGACTCTTCCACCTCCAGAGACAGTCCATTCCCTTGTTTTATGAGTCTTAATGTCTCTCCATCTAGACTCTAAGCTCACTGTGGACAGGGAAAGCGTCTACCAGCTCTGTTGTACTCTCCCAAGTACTAAGTACAGTGCTCCACACATGGTACACACTCAGTAAATGCCACTGATTAATTGATTGAGTCTGATATTCAGGAAGCGCTTCCTAAATCCAGCAGAAATAACTCCTGCTTCAGGTTAAACCCTTGTTCTCTCCTTCCGGCCTCAGTGGACATGGAACACGCAGTTGGGCAGCCTATTCCTCAGAAAACTAAAAGCAGTTTTTCCCAGTGGGTAGAACACGGGCCTGGGAATCAGAAGGACCTGGGTTCTAATCCTGACTCTGCTACCTGTCTGCTGGGTAACTGTGGGAAAGTAGTCACTCAACTTCTCTGTACCTCAGTTACCTCATCTGTAACACAGAAATTAGAACTGTGAGCCCCATGTGGGACATGGGCTATGTTCAACACAATTAGATTATATCTATCCCAGTGCTTAGTACAGTGCCTGGCACATAGTAAGAGCTTAACAAATGCCATAAAGCAAAACAAAACACATCCTTCCTGTGCTTGGCAGGCACATAGTCACTCTTCGCCACCTCATCCCCAGATTAAATAAGTAGCAGCTGTAGTATTTATTGAGCACATACATGCTGTGACATGCTTTACTAAGTGATAGGGAAAGTTCAACAGAAACAGCTGGGACATTCCCCGTCCACCAGGAGTTTACAAACTACAAATCACAAATTCAGTTAAATTTCCTGATTTTTCACAATTTAATTATCATTGGTTACCCCTCTCTGGACCATCTCGAGTTCCTTGCGCACACAGTCCTCCAAAAGGGACTAACCCATTAAGAGCAGAGGGGAGCCATAACTTTCCAACACTTGCACCCTATGACTCCAATCCAAGATAGTCTTTTCAAAAATAACTCTGCATTCAGATTCAGCTTCCGGTTGACACTGGACCACCCTTCCTACCTCCCCCAACCCAACATTTCTTTTTAATACAGGGCCTAGTTTCTCTTTCCCCTTCCTGTGCTTGTATCATTTGTGTTCTTGCACTCATCCCTATTGAATTCATGCAGTTTTTATAACTAATTTTTCCCACTTATCTAGGTCACCCACCCAATTTAATACCTACAAATGTTGTTTTTTTTTTTGAACATGGTCTGCAATCATCAATTAAGATACTGAGTAGAACCAGTCTCAAGACGGCTGGATTCAGTTTCCCAGAAGAAAGTCCATCTCCACCCAGCCCTCCAGGGAAAAAATTACTTCAAAACTGACTATGTATGTCCCCTCCTCTGGGCCCATGATTTCTCCCTGGCTGAGTAAGAACTGTTTTTAACACTTCAGTAGCATTGATGAAGGGATGGGGATGGGAAATGCTGCCATGATATCCACAAGGGGTCCCTCTGACATTAAGGGGAGCAGCATGGTATTGTGGAAAGAACCCAGGCCTGGGAATCAGAGGACTGGGATTTTAACCCCAGCTCCTCCATTTGCCTGGTGTGTGACCATGGACAAGTCACTAAACTTCTCTGTGCCTCTGTCTCCTCTTCTGCAAAATGAGGATTCATTTTGTTCTTCCTCCTTCTTAGACTGTTAGCCCTGTGTGGGGCAGGTAGTGTCTGACCTGATTATCTTATATTTTCCTCAGCATTTAGAACAGTGCTGATGCTCAGTAAGCATTGAACAAATATCGGAATTATTATTTAGGGGGCATCAAGGGGAACTGATCTATTTACACTTAAGCCAATGTGGATCCCAGGACAGTTTCCTGAGGGAGATCAGTTTCTCTATCCCTTACCATATTGACACTGAGTCAGTCATGAATATCCTTTGGGGGTGACCCACCAGCCAGAAATGCACACTGAATGATAATATATTCAAGAAAAAACATTACCAGTCCACCAATGAGGTGAGGCTTATTTCTTACTCTTGGTAATGATGGTATTTATTGAGCACTTTCTATGTGCCAAGCACTTTGCTAAATACTGGAGTAGAAAGGCACTAATCCCATATTTAATTTACAGTCCAAGAGGATGAGAGAACAAGTATTTTATCCCCCATTTTACAGATGAAGAAGCTGAAGCATGGAGAAGTTGTCACTTACCTAATATTTACAGTGGCGTATTTGCTTTGTGAACTGAATACAGCTATCCTGGCCATAAGGCTCTTCTTCTAGAGCTCCTTAGGCTAACTCTACTGAATATTAATATGGTATTACTTACAGCATCCTTTCACTTCAAGATAAAGCCATAATTTTTACCTTGGCCTATATACCTCTCTCTCTCTCTCTCTCTCTCTCTCTCTCTCTCTCTCTCTCTCCAGATTGTGTGAATTAAGTCCCTAAACCAAACAACAGCATTTACTGAGTGCCACCTGTGTGAGGAACACTATATTATGAGTATAGTAGAGTTAGAAGTCACAATCTCTATCTTCAAGGAACTTGTAGTCTAACAAGAGAGACAAGACACGGATAGGAGGAAGCAGAAAATTGAAAGATGAATTTGTGGATGAGTAAGCACCGAAATTTTCACCCATCTCCATAGCACTTATATACATATCTATATGTAATTTATCATAATGTCTGTCTCCCCATCAAATCTGAAAGCTCCTTGTGGGTAGGCTTTGTATGTACCAACTCTACCTTATTCTCTCCCAAGGGCTTAGGACATTGCCTCTGCCTACAATAAGCACTCAATAAACACCACTGATTTATTTGACTGACTGGAAAAGTCTCTTGGAGGAGGTAGGATTTCATTGGGGCTTTGAAGATGGAATGAGTATTAGCTAAGACAACAGATCTATTTTTCTGATACTGAATAGGTCTGTTGTCATTATCTAATGCTGCATAGATCTATTCTCATTATCTAATGTTAATTGCAACCCATTTCTTTAGCATAGATAATGGCAGATCTATTAGCATGAGAACACATCTTCTGCTAAATAGAATGTGACAGATAACATTTGGTAAATTAGTACTAATGGGATGTACACAAAAATCAAATTCAAAATTTTTCATTATTGCTATATATCTAGATTGCTATTTGACCAAATAACTCCATTTATTATTAACACTGCTGTTGAATATATTGGTATCGTTTTGACCAGTTTTTAGATCTTAGCACTGATGCACTTTACAGAATTTCCTATGGGTAAGTGCTCTTTTGCTTAATACTCTGCTTTCACGGAACCAGGTAAGAGCACAACACAGAGTTCAGCACTCTTGGTACAATGCAATGGTGATTGGGTCTCATCATCACTTACTTAAATGGTTGAAGATAGTTGTAAACTGAAGCCACTGGTGTCCACCTCAGGATAATTCATTGTTTTATTGGGAGGTGTCAGATTTTTGTGTTCTTCAAAACCTTTTGTCAGAGCTCAACACCACAGAATAAAAGCTGGAATCCAGGGGACTTTTTGTGCAAAAAACTCAATCATGGCTAATTATTGAGGAACCATGGAAAAATCATAGTTGCTCCAGACATTTTCCAAATCTCCCGCAGATGTTATAGGCACAGGAATTTAGATTTAATACTGAGAGGCAGCTGTAAAGAGGAACAGGAAGCTAAATCCAATTTTTCACACTTCAATAATTAAGTAAGCTTTCTTGAGCTTGAGCACATGAGTTTGGACCTAAATACTTCAGTTCAGCCAAGTGGACTAAGCAAACAGCACTCTAGAGGAAGCAGAGACGGTAGATAAACCAAGTCCTTCCTCTCCTGGATTATTGAAGCTCTGTCTGACTTGCTTAGTTCCTCCCAGACTCCTAATCGCTGAACGTATCTCCGTCTCAGAAGACCCAATGCAGTCCTTCAGGACTGTGGGATATATAGCTCCTAAAAAGGAGAGGGGGAAAAAAGGAACAGGCTTTTTATTTCTTCTATCCCCTTTTGTCAGAATTTGGCCTCTCATGCTGACCTGAAAGTGCAAACAATCAAACTCAGCCAATGGGAAAGGCAGGGGCAGGTAATTTTCAGAGTGTGTTTGAGAACTGGTCCATTTCTGTCAACAAACTCCTGTTTTCTTTCAACTTCCCGAAATACACTGATCACCCCCTAGGTGAAAGGAGGGGAGGGAATTCGAGGGGGTGGTGGAAACCGGAGTTGTAAAACTGAACAGCTGATAGGTGGTAGCAGTTTCAGGCTTATGCATCTGGGGCTCCTCTTTTCCTAGTTATCCAGAGGCTCCCCAGTAGCCCTCTCTCCTTTCTGCCAAGTCATTCCTAATTATCCCTTTGTTACAGTAACAGCATGGCTTAGTGAAAAGAGCACAAGTTTGGGAGCTAGGAGACGATGTCTCTCTTATGTATGTCTATCTCTGTTCAATGCTTGTCTTCCCATGACCTTTTTATGAGCTCTCCACAAGAAAATACACTTATGCATAGTGTGAATTCTTCATTTGGGAATTTGTTCCTCATTTTTTGAATGGTTTTATATATCCTTAGCCTGTCTTCCTTAAACTATAAACTAAGTCCCTCTAGACTGTAAGCTCTCTGTGGGTAGGGATTGTGACTACCAACTCCACTGCATTGTACTCTCCCAAGCATTTAGTACAGTGCTCTACACCCAGTAAATACTCAATAAATACCGTAGGTTGATTGACAAACTCTTAGAAGGCAGCAATCACAACTATTTAACTTGCTTCATAAAACTTAAGCCCAGTGTCACTCAGAAATCTGGCTCCACCACTTATCAGCTGTGTGACTTCGGGGAAGTTACTTAACTTCTCTGTGCCTCAGTTACCTCATCTGTAAAATGGGGATTAAGACTGTGAGCCCCACCTGGACCAACCTGATAACCTTGTATCTCCCCCAGCACTTAGAACAGTGCTTGGCACATAGTAAGCACTTAACAAATACCATTATTATTATTATTATTATTATTATCTGCATTGTAAAGTTGAATTTTTAGAAGCCCACCCAGTGTTTAACATCCAGTAGAGAAGGAGTTTTCTTGATCCGAAGGAAAACTTGGATAGTCTTTGCTTTCAGTACTAACTAGAGTTACGGCACTGTTTGTGCAGAAACCAAACTTTTTAGTCACAAATGGGTTTACCACCTTCTGCACCATTGAAATGGAATTGCATGGCAATCATTCATTGTTTCGATGAGGCAGCCACCATCATGTGGATACACTTACAGATATCTATCAAATATCTATTCAGACGTGCATCAAAAAGAAGGAAACACAGAATTTTCACTTCCCCTGGTAATACATAGATGTATTTGTTACCATAGCAGCAGCTGATGGACTGGCTTATTCATTAGTTTTAGGACAATAAGCAGCTGGGAAAACAAGTGGACATAAACTCTTCCACACCCAGAGAGGTGATCAGTGAATCAATTAATGGTATTTATTGAGCACATAATCTGTCTAGAACAGTGTACTAAGGGCTTGGGAGAGTACAGTACAATTCGTAAACACACACTCTGCTCTTAAGGAGCTTACAGAGTAGCAGAGGAGGCAGGGCGATAAAAGAAATTGCAGATACAGGAAGCCATGGACATAAGGGCTTAGGGGGTGGATTTAGGGCATAGGTAACATAGGAGAGAAAATAGAGTGGGAGGAGATTGAGAGTTTAATCATTGCATCCCAAAGATCATGATCTGTTTGCCCTGAACTCCATGTAGAACTCAGTCAATTCTTTCACTTCCAAACAATAGCCAAACCTTATGCCTTAGGGGTTAAATTGCTTTTAACTTTAGCTTTTAGGTTGGTGGTGGAATCCATGAGGGGACTGACACTTACCTAGAGGACTTACTACCCAGATATAATGATTATTTCTGGTCTGTTTTTCTGGTATTATAATCACCAGTGTGATTTTCTCATATTAAGGAAAATTTACAAATGAAAGAAAAAGGGTAAAAAAATAGCAGTAATTTAGAAGAAAAGCACCTCTGCTGTGAATCAACAGATATGATTGAAAATTAGATGGACATTGGAATAGAAATTTCAAAATAGGTGAGTTTAACACTAGATCTGAAACATGGGGGAAATAGGCTTTTGAAGAGGGAAGTAGGCTTTTGAGTACTAACCTTCATTTCATACTTTAGTTTGACATTAACTTGTCAACAAGATATGATCTCTTTTTGATAGACATGTCAACATTTCACTGACTTGAAACAAAAAAAAAGGTTGTTAGACAAAGAACTGAACAATTTTTTAACCTGGATTTCAGTTGTAAGTCTTATAATTTTTAAAAGGGAAGGAAGAATGACACCTAATTGCATTTATTATCCCTTCTGTTAAGGCATTCTTGAGAAAAGTCACAAGATAACTTTCAGGAGATAATTCTGGAGTCTCTAAGCATTAATAGCTGGGGTTGTGGTGATGAAGTTTTCTTGTGTTGTTGGTGTTGTTGATGAGGAATTGTCACCCTTACACTTGAATTTGCAACCTTTATTCACCCTCCCTCAGCACCACAGCACTTATGTACATATCCGTAATTTATTTATTTATATCAATGTCTGTCTCCCCCTCCAGTCAATCATATTTACTCATTCAATCATATTTATTGAGCACATACAGCATGCAGAGCACTGTACCAAGTGCTTGGGAGAGTACAATACAACAATAAACAGACACATTCCCTGCCCATAATGAGCTTACAGTAAGCTCCTTGAAGTCAGGGAGCATATCTACCAACTCTGTTATATTATACTTTCCCACGTAATTAGTACAGTGCTCTGTACATGGTAAGCACTCAATAAATGCTATTGATTGATGGATTGTGTTTGAGAGACACATTTATTAGACAGCGCTGTTGTTGAACATTGGAGGAATGCTATTGGACCCCATTATTCCTCTTATTTGAGATGCTCCTGTCAATCAATCAGTCAGTCATCAGGGAACAATAGTATGAACTGGATGAGCAGGAGCAGGAAAGGAAGAAATCACCAATCGGGGGCAAAGAAGAGGATGACAACTTGATGGGCAAGCTGAAAGTGCCCTGACAATTTGATAAATCCACAAAGTGCTGGGTGGATAATTGATGAGATTCAGGTGCCAAGGAATACTGCACTGCCCTGCCCATCCTAGACCCTATACTACCTTGTTCTAGAGTTGGCACATTAGCTCTTCTGCTACTTGTGTAGCAAGGCTGAAGTTGTCCCTGGTCAAAATAGGAGCTGATTTAAACTCACTCTTCTTCCCCTACAACCTAGCCTTGACACTCCTCTCCTCCAAATACCATGCGTCGGTCTTGTTTCCCTAATTGTCGACCACTTTCTCACACACACACACCCCACCTCCTGGAACTCCTTTTCCTTCCCTCTATTCACACCTGGAAGAACACTCCTCTCCCAGTCTCAAAAGCCCTACTAAAATTGCATTTCCTCCAGGAAGCCCTCCTTGAGTAATCTCTCATCTTCTTAGTCTAATTCCTTCCTGTCTTACCTACTAAGCACTTAGGAACTCATCCTATGCCCCTTAAGCAGCATGGACATGCATTTTTATGGTACTGTACTAAACACCAGGGTAGACATAATCTATCCAAGTTAGATGCAGTCCATGTCCCACATGAGGATCATAGTCTTAATCCTCATTTTACAAATGACATAGGTAACTGAAGCACAGAGAAGTTAAGTGACTTGCCCAAGGTCACACAGCAGACAAGCGGTGGAGCTGGGTTTAGAACCCAGATCCTTCTAACTGCCAGGTCCGTTTTGCTTCTCCTAGCTGTAATTTATTTTAATATCTGCCCCATTGCCAGCCTATAAGCACCTTGAGTAGCAGCAGTAATAGTACTTATTAAGTGCTGAGTGTCCTAAGCACTGGGAAAGAATATAGGTGTGAGAATTGGACATTGATCTTGTCCCTTAAAGGGTTCCCAATCTATCAATATAGGTTTGGGGAGTGGAAGGAAAACTGGAGTCAAACACATCAGTAGCAGTAATCCTGTTTACTAACAGTACTGTATTCTCCCAAGTGCTTAGGACAGTACTCTGCTTAAAGTAAGCATTTGATAAATTCAAATGGATGGATGGATATGAATGCAAATGGAAAAGCTGTATAAGCCTGTGTCTCCCTTATTTGGAAAGCTGTAAATTCTGCTATGTGGAAGGAACAAGGGGTAAAGATGGTGCAAACACATTCAGTCATCATTATGGTTGGAGTTCATTACAGCATTAGCATTTACTGAGAGCCTATTAGGTGAAGAGCACTGTCTTAGGACCATGGGGACATACAGGACAAGTAGAAAACCTGATCCTTGCCCTTGAGAAACTTACAATCTAATTGAGCACAAACAAATTGTAGTGTCCAATAAGTGGTAAGAGCACAGATCCAAAAGAAATATCATAAATAAATAAAATCAATAGTTGTACACCTGAGAGTAAATGTTGGCTGATGGGGTGACATGGATGAGGGTGGGTTGACCATGACCACTTTGGAGAATGTTTTCATCCCCTAGATTGTTAGCTCTTCTAGACCATAAGCTCACTGTGGGCAAGGGTCGTGTCTACCAACTCTATTATGTTGTGCTCTCCCAAGTGCTTAGAACAGTGCTCTGTAAGTGCTCATTAATCCAATTGATTTAAGGAGATAGCTGATTAGGAGGACTTTGAAGGTGGGAAATGATGAGGTTGGCAGAGTTGAATGGGGAGGGAAGAGTCACCTGCAGGGGAAAAGGTGGAGCAATGGGTGGGAGCCTGGTCTGGGGGTGGAGTTGAGAATTTAATTCAAAAAGACCATGAGCTCTGGGGGGAATATAATAATGATGGTATTTGTTAAGCGCTTCCTATGTACCAAGCACTGTTCTAAGCACTGGAATAGATTCAAGGTAATCAGGTTGTCCCACGTGGGACTCATGGTTTTAGTCCCCATTTTACAGATGAGGTAACTAAGGCACAGAGAAGTTAAATGAGCTGCCCAAGGTCACATAGCAGACAACTGCTGGAACAGGGATTAGAACCCACTTCTTCTGACTCCCAAGCCCTTGCTCTTTCCACTAAGAATGTGAGCTGGGCTGTTGCAAGAGCAAAGGACAGCAAGGTAAGGAGACAGCTGAAGGACAATTCAGTGTACACGAACTCCCTTATAAAGACCGTAAGCAAGACTGTAAGCTCCTTGTGGGCAGGGAACATTTACCCACTCTGTTATACTGCTCATTCTGAGCCCTTAGTACAGTGTTCTGCACACAGTAAGAGCTCAATGAATATGATTGATTGATTGGCAAAGGAGATTTGAAATAATATTGCTTGATAAAAATACTATATACAAGAATCCTAAGAGGTTCTTGGTTGGAGAGCACTGGTAGGAAGTGAAAGTGTGGACAAATGTGTTAAGTGTTTCAGGTCACTAGGGGATCATTTAGTGCCAAACAACACCCAGGGAATGGTTTGACTTGGGCTCTAGAGGCCCATTTGGCTCACTCATGAATATGGAATGAACTCTATGTTTCTTGTGGTAATTGTGAGGAGTTAAAATACTCAGCATAATTTCGAATAATGGTGCTCCACATGGAATACTTTGTCTTTTTTTTTAACCTCTGAATAACACACAATGCAAAATGGATGAAGCATAAGACCATTTGTGGCTTTCTCCTATAAACAGTTATGGTTGTAATATAGCAGGCCAGGAATACATAAAATTGGTATCTGATGGAGCTGTTATCCCTCCTTTCCAAGTTCCATTTTTTAAAAAAATATTTTAAAAGTTTGGTATTTAGTGCGATTGAAAAAGTACATATGTCTCATCCAAAGTGATATTTCCATTAGCAACATACTGGATTTTAGGGAAATTAGAATATCAGTCACCCAGGAAGAGTAAATATTAATGGGGCTACATCCTATGGCATGATGCTCCTCATGTATTTAACAAATCCTATCATTATATTTAAAAAGGGGAGGGAAAGGGAAGATTTTTTTTTTTTTAAATTGATATGTCTCCTTGATGTTGTGAGCAATGAGCCTAATTTGGGAAGCCATGTGGCCTAGTGGAATAACACAGGTCTGGGTGTCAGAGAACCTGGGCTCTTTACTGGGCTCCACCATGTATCTGCTCTGTGACCTTGGGCAAGTCACCTAACTCCTCTGTGTCTCAATTCCTTCATCTGCAAAATATGGATTCAATACCTGTTCTCCCTCCTACTTAGACTGTGAGCCCCAAGTGGGGCCTGATTATCTTATATTTACCCCAGTGTTAAGTAGACTACTTGGCACACAGTAAGCACTTAATACCATTATTACATAATAATCATATAATGTAATAATAATAATGTGAAAGTAAGAGAAAGGACCTGAGGACAATGACACCTTTTCCAGAGGTCTCAAAATTGCTTTCATTCATTATACTGCAAGCTCTTTGAGGGCAGAGACCATAGCTGACTCTTCTTCTTTAATTCCCCAAATTGTAAGGGAGGACTATGCATCCAGTAGGTGTTTTAACAAATACTATTAGTGACTGAATGACTCTTTGGAAACACATTAACTCTTTCAGGCCAAAGTTTAGTTCTGCACTAAGATCTCTTGAGAAGCAGTGTGGACTAGTGGGAAGAGCACAGAACTGGGGGTCAGGAGAGTTAAATCCTAATCCAGGCTCCATTACCTAACTACTGTGTGATCTTGGGCACGTCACAACTTCTCTGTCCCTCAGTTTCCTCATCTGAAAAATGGGGATCAAATACCAGTTGTTCTCTCTCTTTTAAAACTGTGAGTCCCATGGGACTGGGGCTATGGTCGATCTGTTAGAATTATATCTACTCCAGAGCTTAGTACAGAACTTGGCATATAGTAAGTGATTAACAAAACCTTCAATTTAGTAATAATAATGATAATAATAATAATATTACATATGACCCAAACATTTTGGGCAATAATCGTATAGAGGTCAAATCGCATGGGACTTAATCCAGTTCAGTTCTGGTTCATTTCACTTTCATTCATTCATATTTATTGAGCGCTTATGGTGTGCAGAGCACTGTACTAAGTGCTTGGAAAGTACAATTCGGTAACAAATAGAGACAATCCTTACCCTACAGTGGGCTCACAGTCTAGATGTGGGGAGACAGACAACAAAACAAAACAAGTAGACAGGCATCGACAGCCACGCTGCTCCTTCTGGGGGACCACAGGGCAACTGGGTGGGTACACAGGCTCCCTGCCCTTCTCATGGGCACTTTCACTAAGTGCCTCCTCCCAGAGGCCTTCCCTTATCAATCCCCACCCTTTCTCCTTATACACTTATCTGTTTGTTTATTTAATGATAATAATAATAATAATGGTATTTCTTAAGTGCTTACTATGTGCAAAGCACTGTTCTAAATTCTGGGGAGTTTACAAGGTGATCAGGTTGTCCCAGGGGGGCTCACATTTTTAATCCCCATTTTACAGATGAGGTAACTGAGGCCCAGAGAAGTTAAGTGACTTGCCCAAAGTCACACGGCTGACAGTTGGCTGAGCTGGGATTTGAACCCATGACCTCTGACTCCAAAGCCCGTGCTCTTTCCATTGAGCCACGCTGCTTACTATTTCGCATTTAACTTATCAGTTGACATCTCTTGCTTTACCCATTAGCTAATAGGCTCCTCAAGGACAGGTATTGTCACATTGCTATATCCCCCCTGCACAAGAACTTAGTAAGGTGTTTGTAAGCCCATTAAGAGCCCACTCCACAGGGATGATGGGAGCAAACACTCCCTCAGTTGTCTGAGGCAGGATCCCAATCCAGTTTATTCCAGGTCTCTGACAAGACCCCAGTTCCCAATCAGGGCTTAAAAAAACCCAAATGGCATCTTTGGGAATTGTTTATCTGAAGTCTGTCTCTCCTAGTCTGAAGACTGTTTTTCCAAGTCCTTTCCCCTCCTGTAAAATCCCTGCCATCTTTTTGCCCCCATCCTCAAAATGAAAATATTTGAGGACACTTGCGAGGAGGCCCTCAGGAAATCTGGTCTTCTTGGTACTGGTGATAATGACAGTGATAATGACGGCTTAATACTGTGGGCAAAGTACTTTACCTGACATTTTTTAAGATTTGGTGCCAATTTTAGGTGGGTCTAGAAAGAGGAAGCTGAGAACTGGGGGAATAGAGAAGAGGAGGTAGAGAAGAAAATTCTGCTTTCTTCTTGCATTTCCACCCTAAAGAAGGCACCCTACTGAGGCCTCAAGACTTGTAAAAGGAATTGGAAAATTTATGTTCCATTACTTTTGCATTTAATAAGGTTTTCATAAATGTGTATTTACCTGCACTCCGTACAGAGGCTCACATAGAGAGACACATGCACATGCTGCAGCCCAAAACAAAATGCTCATCTTCGCCTCAGTAGCACTGATAATTCTCTGCTGGGCATTTTCTGCAGAACAGATTCAAGGATCTCCAAGCATAGCCTTGGTTTACAGGAAATAGCCTTTTAGTGTAAATAAAGTTGAGAGGAGTGCAACTATGTTTCAACTTTTTGCTATAGAAAGGAAACAATGAGTTTCTTTCAACTTCAATTGCTCTTCTCAGGAAAGTTTTTATTTAACTTAATAGAAGAGAGTGAAGCTGGCAGGAACTTTCCAGACCAAAGGGAAAAAAGAAGAAAAGGAAAAGAGTAAGTAAAAGCCATTTCATCTTTGATTTTTTTTTAAAAGAGATTTAACCTGGCTCTTTCTTTTCCAATTTGTATTTTCACTGACCAACCAATTGTGGTATATGTCATAAAGGGGAATACAAGTATCAGTATAATGGGTAAAGAAATGACACACAAATCCAAAGAGAAAAGACAAGAAATTGAATGAAATGAAATATGCATTTCAAACCATTGTTGTAAATAATATATCTTATAGAGAATGTCCATTGGCATTCTAATGGATAAAAATAACAGCTCAGTGTGAATTGAGGTCTGTACATTTCTCTGCTGCCAGGCATCTGTCTGTATTCTTGAGGAGCAAAGCCCCTAACAAAAGAATGGGCTAAGTAATGCACCTTAAATGTCTGCTTTTTATGTGGTATGGATTGTGCATCATGTAAAGACCTACAGCATATGTAGTTACTCTGCATGCCTACATATTTGATTTTATAGCAGAATAAAGGAAACCAGCCTTTATGGAGCTGCAAGACATCCCCAGGGTGGGTTCAAAACTATAGGAAACACAAAGAAAGACCCACACCAGCCTCTGTTCTGAAGGGGAAAATTAAGACACAGTGTTCTTGGAAAGTTTAAATAATGGCATACAAATTATTTACTTTCCTGGGCGTAATTCATGCAATCAACAAGACAGAGAAAATGAAAGGAGAAAAGGTTGTATGTTGTGTTTCTTGCCGTATAGTTGTCTCAACTTAATGAGCTTCTTGGATTCTAGCTTGCATCCTGAATATCACCGGGGGTGATTATAGCTTGTAAAAAGTAGACCAGAAAAAGACGAGCTTGCCTATGTCTTGGGCTGTAATTAAAGCCATAAGCCAACAGATAGCAAAGAGGACAGCTGCAGCATTTCAAACCTCTCCTTCCCTGGCATTAAAAATAGATTACAGCCCAAAACGTGCACCAAAAATAATCCCAATAAAAAAATTTGCACATTTGATTACTATAATTGATTTTTCTTCTAGATATGAATAAATGACCCAGGCTAAATGCCAGTTCCTTGCAAAGAATTTCATTTAAGCTTCAGCGAATTGAAAAGGTTCAACCAGACTCAACATTTCCAACTTCCTAGCAAGTAGCAGAAAATCTACCTGACAGTTGCTATGGAAACACGAACAGGAAGAGTGAACCACCAGCCTATAAATCCACAGAGAAACCTTTCTTAATTGGAAGGCCTTTAACCCACACATTTTTCTCATAGCTGCAGAGCTTATTTCTAAAGAGATTATTAAATTCCTCAATTGACTTATGAAGGATGCTTCCCACTATATTACTGTTCCTTGGGTTGCTCCTTCTTTATATCTGTTTCCAAAATTACAAAGCAGACCAGGGATGATAAAAGTTAACACAGATGTTTCAATGAAAAATCCATATGATGTTCTGAAAATAACTTCAGTGGAAATGCTGCACTAAAAGAATTCTTATACGAGACCTGGTATAGACATGTTTGTTTCGAAGACATGGACATTTAACTCACAAAACTTTCCCCCTCTGCCTGCCCTAATTCAAAACATTACTCAGGGTAGAAATTCCTAACTAATTGCATTGATCAATGTTAAAATAAAGTTACCTGGTCCGAAAATGAGTAAATGAGGTGTTAGGATATGTCCGGCTGATACCTAATCTTGACACATACTTAAAGCACTATTTATAATTGAAAGTAAATACTGACTCGTGTGCAACTTATTAAACATGAAGCTCATAAATGTATCCTCTGTCACACAAGTGAATTGGAGGGAATTCATATGTTAATTTGTCCAGAACAAAGTTAACCGTATAATAGTACTTAGTATAGTGCTTGGCACATAGTAAACACTTAAAAAATATCACAAACCACAAAATAAACTCAGGAATCCCAGAATTCAGTTTCTTGATCCTTTTTCCACATGTTATAGGATGCTGACCACCTCAGTTAACCATCCCATTACTCTGCTTCTTTCTCCAAGAAACTGTAGTCAAAACACTGTGAACATAGATGGTCAAAACACTGTGAACAGAGATGACTTTGGATGGCCAGCATTACTGTTCATGAGGTTTTCACTCTGAAAGAGGAATGAGTAACTTGGTACAAACTTTTATGAGAAGCAGCATGGCCTAGTGGAAATAACATGAGTTAGAGGACCTCAGTTCTATCCCTGGCTTCTCCACTTGTCTGCTGTGTGGACTTTCACAAGTCATTTAACTTCTTTATGCCTTAGTTATCTCATCTGTAAAATGGGGATTAAGACTGTGATCCCCATGTGGACATGGGCTGTGTCCAACCTGATTAGCTTGTATCTAACTCATTGCTTATTAGAGTTCCTGGCACATAGGGAGTGCTTAGGAAATACCATTCAAAAAATAAACACTGGGATATGTGCCTTTTCTCACAAGGGTAGGAGAGGGATTAATTTCACTTGGGTGTCTCCTAGTTTCCACGACCTGTGGCACAGAACTGCAACTCGTCTTGGATATGGCTCATAATGATAATAATAATACAATAATAATAATACAATAATAATAACCATGGTATCTGATAAGTATTCACTATGGTGCTAAGTACTAAGATTGATTCAGGATAATCAGATTGAAAACAGCTCCTGCCTGACATGGGACTCCCAGTCTAAGGGGGAGGAAGGACTGGTGCCTTAGCCCCATTTTCCAGATGAGGAAACTGAGACCCAGAGTAATTGGCAGGCCCAGGGTCCCACAGCAGGTGGAGTTGTGATTAGAACTAAGGTCCTCTGACTCCCAAGCCTGTGATCTTTCTGCTGGGCAATATTGCTTCTCATTCTTGTGTGGTGTAGTTCAATTTGTGGATTGGCTCTGCCACAGAGTGGCTTGAAATGGGGAGTGGAGTGGAAAGAGGGTTGGACTGCCCACTTTGCCTAAGCCTGAGCCCTGCCTATCTTTCTGGAGCCAAGCCTGGGGCCACTCCAAGCTTTACCTGGTACATATCTAGGATGGAACCGGTACCAGTCCTTCAGAAATGCCCACCAACCATAAACGTTAGTGCTAAAACATTCTGTGCTTCTCTATATTATGCAAGTTTTCTAATATATTGCCAGCTCTTTAAATGGTGGGCTCTTTCAAGCAGGCAAACCTCCAGGAATGTGGGTGTTTTATCTTCCGTTCTTTATTTTCTTTTTGAATTTCTAGCACTCATGAATGAGGCATCGGTACTAGCCAGGCAAAGCATGGACTAGTATAGTTATTACTTCCCCTTTACGGAACTACAACCATATATTAAGTATTGTAAAGCACAGAGTTATAGGTAGGTGCCCCTACTCAGTGGATTTCCAATCTAAATTGTAGCTAAATCTACATGAAAGCAATGGACATTGTTCATTGCACCATTTTCTCCATGAGAAGCTTGCAGTGTGGATTTTGAAGTAGGAGAAATTTCCTTCTCTCCTCCACCCTTTCTTTGCCACCCCTCCAGTATCTCTCCTACTGCACCTCCCCTCTCTCTCCCACACTTTCTCTCTCCCTCTCTCTCTCTCAGTTGGAATAAGATGGCTTAATAGCTGAGAGTCTAGCACTTAGGGCTTGCTCAGTCTGCTGAATGTTTGGGTGGACCACACACTGTTTTTGAATGGAGAGGGAGACCAAGTTATTCATTCACTGGCCCCAATTACCCTAACAATCCTCCTCCAGGAGAGACAGTTTGTTGGAGCCACAATTTTCTGTGTCTGTCTCTCTATCATGGTTTCTGTTTCTATTAGTTTCTGAGTCACTATCAATTTTGGTTCTCTATCCGCCATCTCCAACAAGATGTGGCTGGTAGAAATGAGATGGGTGCAAGAAACAGTTTCCGTCTCCAATTCTTTTAAACAAGTATCATAGAAAGTGACTAGCCTTCACTATCTTCCCATTCCCTTGCCAATGAAGGAGGTGAAGATAAGGATAAGGCCCTGGAAACACATCAGGTTGTTCAGACCGATATTTAGAAAAGTTAATGAGCCAGATTTTCTAAGTACCTAAGCTTCTTCCTGGTCCTAAAGGTAGGTATGTAGGAAAGTTACATTAATTATTTCAGACTTCAAGGATGTATTTGAGAAAATTACCACTTTGGTGACATAGATACAGAGAAATCTCAGTTATCTGTGGTAATGGGGTCAGGGAAAATATAAACAACTGAAATCTACAGACACATACAAAATCTTATCTTAACCAATAGCCTCATCTCTTTCCTCACCAAAACTTTCCAATGTGGCTTAGTGGATAGGCCACAGGCTTAGGAGTCAGAAGGACCTGGATTCTAATCCTGGCTCCGCCACTTACCTGCTGTGTTACCTTGGGCAAGTTGCTTAACTTCTCTATGATTCAAATACCTCATCTTTGAAGTGGAGATGAAGACTGTGAGCCTCATGTGGGACATGGACTGTGTACAATCTGATTAACTTGAATCTCCCTCAGCACCTAGTACAGTACCTGGCACATAGAAAGCAGTAAACAAATTCCAGCAAGACACAAACAAAACCAAAACCACAAAATTAACTTTCCAGCAGAGCTTTAATAGGTAGTTAATTGAACTAGTCTCAGTTTCACCTTCCCTCAGAACACTCTCTGATAGAGGTGCTCTAAAGCAGCAGGGCTCAGTGGAAAGAGCATGGGCTTTGGAGTCAGAGGTCATGGGTTCAAATCCCGGCTCCACCAATTGTCAGCTGTGTGACCTTGGGCAAGTCACTTAACTTCTCTGGGCCTCAGTTACCTCGTCTGTAAAATGGGGATTAAGACTGTGAGCCCCCCGTGGGACAACCTGATCACCTAGTAACTTCCCCAGTGCTTAGAATAGTGCTTTGCACATAGTAAGTGCTTAATAAATGCCATTATTATTATTATTATTATTATTATAAAGCACTGTTTCAGATTAATTACAAAATAATAGCCCTGGAAAAAATGATAGTATGTATAATGTTATAGATGGTACGATAGAGGCACTCAGGTTCTAGACCTTGAAATTTTAGGATTGAGTCCCATGCTTTGTTCTCCATGGGAGATTCCAGTTTATTCACTTATAGCTGAATGATTCACAGTATTTATTAAATGCTTACTGGGTGTAATAATAATGATGATGGCATTTGTTAAGCACTTACTATGTGTGAAGCACTGTTGTAAGTGCTGGGGGGATACAAGGTGATTAGGTTGTCCCACGTGGGGCTCACAGTTTTAATCCCCATTTTACAGATGAAGTAACTGAGGCCCAGAGAAGTTAAGTGACTTTCCCAAAGTCACACAGAAGACAAGTGGCGGAGCCAGGATTAGAACTCATGACCTCTGGTTCCCAAGCCCTTGCTCTTTCCACTGAGCCATGCTGCTTCCCTAAACTGTAGAGCACATTACGAAGCACTTGGGAAGTGCAACAGCAATAAAAGACTCAATTCCAGCCCTGATTACTATAATAATGACAATAATATTGATAGTATTTAATAAGTCTTTCCTGTAGGTCGAGCATTGTAACAAGTGCTTAGTACAGTGCTTTGCCCACAATAAGCACTCAATAAATATGATTGGATGAATTGAATGAAAGTGCAGAGACCCAAGATAACCAGATTGGATGCAGTTCCTGTTCCACATGAGGCTCACAGTCGAATCCCCATTTTACAACTGTGGCAACTGAGGTCCAAGGACT
The DNA here is from genome assembly GCF_015852505.1 of Tachyglossus aculeatus. NCBI lineage: Eukaryota > Metazoa > Chordata > Mammalia > Monotremata > Tachyglossidae > Tachyglossus > Tachyglossus aculeatus. The sequence goes on from NW_024044828.1 coordinate 12,980,240, forward strand.
TGCCCAAGGTCACAGAACAGATAAATAACAGAGCCAAGATTAGAACCCAGGTCTTCGGACTCGCAGGCCCAAGCTCTTTTCACTAGGCCATATTTATTCCTTCATTGAGGGTACACACCAATGGGAGATGGAGATTCCAAATAATTTCCTGAGAGCAGGAAGCAGACACTGGAAAGATCGATATGTAGAAAAGCAAGTGCTAAGTAGTAGAGGATGTAAGTTGATGTGTACACAGTGCAATGGGTAGCTGGAGTAGGGGAAGGGAAGGGGAGACATTAATGATGAGTTGGTGCCAAAGTAGTGAGGTGTTTGAGTGGGAGGATGGGATCTGGGAAGATGAAAAATGAATGTGGAATACCCAACATCAAAATGTATAGGAATCCCTTCATTTCTTGCTCTTTTTTCCCACTCTAACATCCAGGGTCAGTAAGTTCTTCCTCCTTCAGCAATGAATTCCTTCTTATCCCCATTTTTTTTTTATCTAGTCCTTCCAGGCAGTGGAGAACATCCCAACCTTCATTCAGCTGCCCTTTGTAGGCTGTCTACCTTTGAAAACTGATATTATGTTGCCTCCTTTCAACCATCTCTTCAATATAATAGCAATGGGGGGAAATCAAACATTAGCTGGGCTAGCAGTGTGGGTAGGACCCCAGACTGAATAATTTTTATAAGCCTCTTTCAACAGGAACCTGGACCCCAAATCCTGTTAATTACCAACATAGTGCCTACTGCTCACTGAAGACTAATTATAAGGCAAGTTTGAAGTGTCCAAGTTCAGCCACCTTTTCTTAAGCTCAAATAAATGAAAAAGTAGCAACTCTGCATTTTAATGAGGAAATCTTAATTCAAAGAGAGCTAGAGGAAGTTTTCCAAATTTGGGAAATTTCAGAGATGGGAGCTTTCTGGGGGTGCTTGGGGTTGGGGGGGAGGAATCACAAGTGACTGGAAACAGCTTATCCTGAAAAGTGCTTTTAAAGTTTTAAGGAAGTCAACACGCCGAGTGGCGAATCCATCTGGGAATCAATGCACTGGGGAACCATTATGTTGTGGCTCACAGTCAGCATCTTCCTGCTTGCTCAGATGGGGCACACCTGTTACTGACAGGCAAGCAAAGCTGAGATATATCCAAAGTAGAGCAAACTGCATTAATGGGAAGGGAAATCATAGAGTAATCTTTAGTTTGAGCAAATATGAGTCAAAAATCAAAGTCTTCTTGTTGCACGCATATGCAAATTCCCTTTAGAATTCTCCTCCTCACAGACGTTCATAGTAATCAAAATACAAAAATCAATGTATTGGTCAATTGTATGGGGGGCACTTACTATATTCTGAAAAGCCCTTGGGGGAGTATAGCAAAATTGGTATAACTGATCCTTGCCAATCAAAAGTATTTATTGAAGCACTTTTTGAGAAGCAATGTAGTCTAGTGGAAAGAGCATGGTCCCAGGAGTCAGAAGACCTGGGTTCTAATCCAGAATCCACCACTTGTCTGCCATGGGACCTTGGGCAAGTCACTTCACTTCTCCATGCCTGAGTTACCTCATCTACAACAAGGCAGATTAAGAATGTGAGCTCCAGGGACTGCTTCCAACCTGATTATTTTATATCTACCTAGTGCTTAATACAGTGCCTGACACATAGTAAGTGTTTAACAAATGCCAATATTATTATTATTATCAATCAATGGTATTTTATTGAACACACTATGTGCAAAGCACTGTACTAAATGTTTGTACTGAACTAAGTGTTCGGGAGCATACAAGAGTTAATTGACCCAATCCCAGCCCCGGAGGAGTTTACAATCTAGTAGGAGTGTAGACATTAAAATAAATTGCAAGTAGGGGGAAGCCATAAAGTTTAAAGTTATGTCCATAAGTACTACTGGGGTTAGGTGGCCGGGTGGGGAGGGGAGGTACCCAGATGTTTAGGTGATGCATGACTGCTCAAGTGGCAGTTGACGAAGGGCTCTAAGGTTAAGAGATTAATCAGGTCTTCCCTCTCTAAACTGTAAGCTCATTGTGTGCAGGGAATGTGTCTACCAATTCTATTATGTTGCTATATTGTACTCACTAAAGTGGCTTAGTACAGTGTGCTGATAAATTGCTCGATTGTTTGGGGAAGGCCTCCTAGACCTGTGATTTATGAAAGGGCTTGAAGATGGGAAGATTAGTAGACTACAGGGTGTAAGGGGGGAGCGAGTTCCAGGCAGGAATGTTCTCAAGAGTTCCTGCCCCTAAGAAGCTTACAATCTATTTGGGGTGACAGACATTAAAATACATTTGAGGCAGAAGGGAAGAAAGAAATGAGGATACATACTTGTTGTTGCTTAGGTATGTCAGATTCAAACAAAAGGGCTATGGGAGATAGAGAGTATTTAAGTGTTTATGTGCAGCAGAAGAAATTGTGTGGGGACTCTTACCTTCCTCCTACAACCTGCTCCTATACACAGGTTCCTCTGATGCAGTTAAACTGCAGAACTCCTCTGTGGTAGACTGCTTAAGGTTCCTGAGGATTATTTGTTGTTTTTTTTGATATTTGTTTAGCACTTACTATACACCAGACACTATACTAAGCATTGAGGTAGATACAGCTAATGAGGTTAGAAACAGTCCATGCCCAATATGAGGCTCACAGTCTTAATCCTCATTTTACAGATGAGGTAACTGAGGTACAGAGAAGTGAAGTGACTTGCCCCAGGTCACACAGCAGACAAGTGGCAGAGCCAGGATTAGAAACCAGGTCCTCCTGACTCCTAGACCCATGTTCTATCCACTAGGCCACACTCATTTTCTTTTTCATTTCTCACCTTCCTGAAATAGAACAAGTACAAATTCACAAAGTGCCAGAGAAGTGATTTTGGCAGAGCATGAAACAGCCAAATGGTTGATGGGTGAAAATTCAAAATTGCTTATGGAAAAAAAATAAAAGGTAACTAACTGCCTACCAAGCTATGTGTTCATCAAGCCACGTTACAAACCATAAGTGAGCAGGTGAACTGAATACAAAAATGTAGTTGAAGGCCCAATTTTCAGGAAACATTTTCATATTCCACAGTTTAGGGGCAGATGCTCTACCTGAACCCAGCTTGGAATTCACAGCTTCTGAAATGCTTAGAGAGGGGAGGGTCACATAAACAGTGAAAAGAGCTCAAAGACAGGAACTAAAAAATGGGCAAGAAGGAGCCAAATAAAGACTTTTCTTCTCTACCTCTCATAGGTACGACTCTGACTTTTGTCCCAGCCCCACCACCCCGATGATTTCCCCAAGTTCTTCTATTCTCATTGTTTTCTTGGAATGCACCTATTTCCTCAAATTCCTCCCCTGAAGTATAGAAATGAAAATTTTGGCCCCATTTGAATTTTAATAGGTCGAGTATGCTGGGTCTTACACTTAAATGCTGGATATCATTTTCCAACCAGCATCCATTTTCCAACCAGCATCTGTTTTCCAACCAGCATCCATTTTCTTTTGTGTCCCTCCAACACCTCCAGTTGGAGTCATTTCTGCAGCTTAATTTGTTCTAGTTGAAGGGAAATAATTTTAAGGACTAGGATGGTTTTGTTCTCAGGATGATACTCCACAAAGGCAAAGATCAAGTCCTTTACATATTCATACAATGCTGCTACTGCTCTGAACTTTTAATAAATACAAAATAGAAACATATATTATGTTCCCCTTGGATAATTTCCATCTCCTTAAATTGGTTTGGAATTTCAATGCAGCTTTTGTCAGAGAAAACAAATATAAATACTTCATTGTAGTCTTCAAAAAAAGTAAAATAAAAATGCTTTGGTCCCCAGAATGAATAAGATCATAAAGAGTTTGTGAGTTTCTCCCTGCTCTCACAATTCACCCATCCATCAATCATTTAATCACATTTACAGAGTACCTTCTGGATGCAGAGCACTATAACTTCAGAGAGATTGTCAGAAGCAAGAGACACAGTACCTCTCCTCTAGGAGCTTATAAGGGACTCAATCAATTACGGTATTTATCGAGTACTCATTTTGTGCATACTACCAAACTAAGCTCTTGAGAGAGACTACTACAGTGAAATTGGCTACTTTTGAGGAACTCACTGTCTAATGGAGGAGCTTCTAGCAAAGAGTGCAGCAAATGGCACTGCCTGAGAAACACAATTATTTATTGAGCATATATTCTACACAAAGCAATTAGACAGTGAGAGCCATGTGGGACGGAAACTGTTTCAAACCTGAGTTTCTTGTATCTAACCCAGCATTTAGTACAGTATCTGGGACATGAAAGTGTTTAAGTATCATAAGAAATGTACTGAGCACTTGGGTGAGTGAAATAGAGATATTAGATGCAATCTCTGCTCCCAAGGAGCTTACACTCTCCACTGGTGCTATGGGTCTGAAGTTGAATTTTTAGCAGAATTATTACTTTCTCAAGAATCACTGATCTTTCTAATTTCATTCAAACTCATCACCTGTAATCCATCGATCAATGGTATTTATTGAGCACATACTGCATATGGAGCATTGAATGAAGTGCTGGGAGACTACAATAAAAAAGGTTTATTGACATGATCCTCAAAAATGTACAGTTTACTGGGGGGATTAGTAGTAATGGTATTTATTAAGTGAAGGGCACAGTATTAAGGACTGGAAGAGAATACACACAAGGTCCCTGTCCCTGGGAGGTTCCCAATCTAACAGAGAATTATTGTTTTACCTGAATTATCTCCAAATGGAAGAATTTTGAAGAGGGTCAGCCACCAGTTTAACAGAAAAACACCCATGTCTGCTTGTGCTATGTCATCATCCCAGCAATTCCCAGCAAAGCTCAGCCTCCCCCTAATTCCATCACCAGCTCATTATGGGCAGGGAATGTTTCTGACAACTCTGTTGTACTGTACTCTCCCAAGTGCTTAGTACAGTGCTCTGCATATAGTAAGTGCTTAATAAGTGCCAGTGGATGACTGAATTAAAGCACTGCTGTTACCGAAAAATTACTACAGCTCGTGTTCTGGTAGCACTAAGACATTCTTTTCCCCTACCAACTACTGGCGTCTGAGAGGAGAGACAGACAGTAAAATAAATTTCTGATAGGGGAAGCAGCAGGGTTTAAGGATATCGACAGAAATGCTCTGGGACTAGGGATGGGGTGAGTATCTGATTGCTTAAGAAGTATGGACCCAAGACGCAAGTGTATAAGGCTATAGAGCACTGGCCTGGGAGTCCAAAGGACCTGGGTTCTTAACCCAGCTCTGTCACTTGCCCTCTGTGTGACCTTGGGCAAGTCATTTCACTTTTCTGTGTCTCAGGTACTTCATCTGTAAAATGGGGATGAAGATGGTGAGTCCTTGTGGGATAGGGACTGTGTCTAACCTGATTAGCTTGTATCTATCTACTTCAGTGCTTGGAACAGTGTCTGATACACAGTAAGCACTTAACAAATACCATTTTTTTTTTAAAAAAAGAAAACAAATCTACTTCTTTGAATTAAGACCTGGCACAAGCAGCTGATAGTACTTTCAGCTTTCATAGATAGCATGTAGTACACTCCTCTTCCGTTATAGAGTCAACTGGACAAGCTGTTTGCCGGTTTACCGGTTTACCTGGATAGCGAAAATTGTTTTTTCCCCCTTCTTATGGAAATTATTCCCACAGTCCGCATCATCAATATTCATGAAGTATCACATCAATTAACAAACTGAATAATCTGGAACAAAAATTTAATGCATGAAAAGCCACAAATATCTAGGAAGCTGTTAATAAGGCTGTGTTTGAGGTAATCACACACAAATTTAATTTTGAATGTGTTTTCCTTTAAGAAAGGTGTATCGATGTTAATTTAAGAATTTAATTTGAATTCATATTTTAAATAAAATGAATTATAAAAGGTCTTTTGGAAAAGTATGTTCCCAGTGCTTTCTGGCTACAGGACATTTTGATTCTGCCATATAGCCTGGTCCATTTGCCCCAGGGCCCCTTAAATACCATAAACTGGTTAAACAGATCATTCACTAGTAGCTAAGAGTTTTTCTACTTAACTTTTGGATTATGTAGCAGATTTCATATGACACTATCACAACAATAATATACTTTCAGAACAAATCTTCAGCCCCTTCAAAATTGCTTGCCTATGCTGTTCCTTTATTTTCACTTCACAATGGAATCTTATTCAGAGTAAGAAAGCTAGTGTTCAAATAACATTAAGCAATTTCATACTTTGTTTTTTCCTGTCCTGCATCCACATTCAGATGAAGTCAAGGCACCTTGCAGGTTCATCATCCCAATCATTTTTCTACATAAGTATCAGTAGACTTAAATTGATGCCAAAATTAACTGCAGTCCTAATTGACTGTCCAAAAACTGCATACTTAATAGGCAGCCATCCCTGCCAGATGACTTCATTAGTCTTCTTTCAACTCTCCCAAATATCTGATTATACAGGGCTTGCCGAATTCACTTCATGGAAAAAGGTGTCATCTACAAATTGTACACATCCCTGGATTTGATTAATATATTTTAATTAGCGAGGCTCACTGGTCTTAGTTCACCGAGGAGCACTATTTATCACACTTTAGAAGCAAATCTCCTCAAAAACAATCATGTTGATTTCCATGAAATCTCTATTAAGGTGTAAAGCTATTTTTATTTATTATTTAAATCTCCTAAATCCTCATCAGAAAATGAGTGGGCATGGGATTTCACGCACTGACCTACTCCAGGGTGGCAAGAATAGGTTGGAAAGCACCAAACAGGAAATGACACACAAGGAACTTACACTCTTACAATAGAGACAGGCATAAAAATATTTACAAATAAAATAATTTTGATTTTGGAATTGAATAAACACAAAACAAAGTGTTGATGGTGGGTATTGTTAGGTTTGTAAATCCTTGCTTTTGCTTAGTATTCCTAAGTCTCCTACAACTTTTTCATCAAACATCTTAGCTTTCGTGTATATAGCTGTATTTCCTATTGATTATTTAACTGCTTACATTTTATGATTTTTACCTATCCTTTTTATTGGGCAATTCAGAACCATTAGTGAAATGTCTGTCTCTCCCTCTAGACCAATAAACTCATTTTGTTTTTTAAATGGTACTTGTTAAGTACTAACTATATGCCAAACTCAGTACTAAGTGCTGGGATAAATACAAGCTAATCAAGTTGGACACAGTCCCTATTCCATGTGAGGCTCACAGTCTTAATCCCCACTTTACAGATGAGGTAACTGAGACCCAGAGAAGTCAAGTGACTTGCCTAAGGTCACACAGCGGGTAAATGGTGAAATCAATCAATCAATCAATCAATCATATTTATTGAGTGCTTACTGTGTGCAGAGCACTGTACTAATTGCTTGGGAAGTATGAGTTGGTAACATATAGAGATGGTCCCTACCCAACAGTGGGCTCAAAGTCTAGAAGGGGGAGACAGAGAACAAAACAAAATATATTAACAAAATAAAATAAATGGAATAGATATGTACAAGTAAAATAAATAGAGTAATAAATATGTACAAACATATATACATATATACAGGTTTAGTGGGGAAGGGAAGGAGGTAAGGTGGGGGGTGGAGAGGAGGAGAAGGGGGGAGAGGAAGGAGGGGGCTCAGTCTGGGAAGGCCTCCTGGAGGAGGTGAGCTCTCAGTAAGGCCTTAGTACTGTGTTTGGCACACAGTAAGCACTTAATAAATACCATTGATTGATTGGTTACTTGACTCACCTTCTAGTTTGCAAGATACTGGAGGGCAGGTGTTAGTGGTATACTTCAAAGCACCTAGTACAGAGCTCTACACAGAAGAGGTACTCAATTGATACTGCTAAAGATGATAATGAGCGAGATGACTGACAATGATTTCCCTTGCTACTACCGGTTCACTCACTCCTGTGAATCTAACCGCTGCACTTCTAGGAACACAATCCATATTTCCTGTATTATATATATGATCTTTGTTGAGCCCAAGCATAGTGCATATCCTTGACTTACATGTATCTTGAGCCTGTTAGCCTAATTTCCTCCTCCCTAGGAGAGAGAATAATGATAATGATGATTGTGGTATTGGTTAAGCGCTAACTATATGCTCAGAACTGTACTAAGTGCTGGGGTAGATACAAGATAGTAAGGCCCCACATAGGGCCCACAGTTTAAGTAGCAGGGAAAAAATGATTGACTCCCTATTTTGCAGGTGAAGTAACTGAGGCATAGAAAGGCTAAGTGGCTTGCCCAAAGTCACATAGCAGAGAAGTAGCAAGTAGAAGTAGAAGTAGGGAAGCAGCATTGCTCAGTGGAAAGAGCACGGGCTTGGGAGTTAGAGGTCATGGATTCTAATCCCAGCTCCACCACTGGTCATCTGTGTGACTTTGGGCAAGTCACTTAACTTCTCTGTGCCTCAGTTCCCTCCTCTGTAAAATGGGGATGAAGACTGTGAGCCCCACGTGGGACAACCTGATCACCTTGTATCCTCCCCAGCGCTTAGAACAGTGCTTTGCACATAGTAAGCGCTTAACAAATGCCATCATCATTATTATTATTAGCAAAGCTGGGGATTAGAAACCAGGTCCTCTGACTCTCGGGCTATGCTCTTTCCTCTAGGCCACACTGCTCCTCACCATCTTGAGAGAGGGTGGGTTGCTCTGGACTGGCATGATGATTTGTATTGATGCTCAAGCAATGAGTGCATAGAGTGTTACTTTTATGTTTTCAAAACACTTTCACACCAATTATCTCATTTGTCCTCTGATTTTTTTAAATTTAAGCGTTTGTTAGGTTGATATAGAAAATCTATACAGATTACAAACATTCTTTACATAGTAAAGGAAACATCCTTGAAAAGCAAAAGGTATTCTAGTTACCTATTTGCCCATTACATGCACACTCAAGTCATTTTAGATAGGTTACTCATTTTATTTGCTGTACTCTGTATCATATATTTCCTTCTACATAAACAACTCTGAAAAAGTGCGTAACAGCTCTTCCCTAGCCAATGTCCAAATGCCCATTGGCAATTTAAGGTTATCAAGGCCCTTCCAACTTTGGGCATTAAACAAGGTTTAGTGAAACTTTATTTCTTTCTTTGTAATCAAAGGAGATGCCTTTTGGCTCCTCTTCCTTTCATCGCAAAAGGGGCACTAACCATTGCATTTATCAATTGTTTTGTTTTGTTTTTTTACTTATGATGGCATTTATTAAGCGCTTACTATGTGAAAAGCACTGTTCTAAGCGCTGGGTAGTCTACAAGGTGATTTTTTTCTCCATCCACCCATCTATATGATTGTTGGAACCATTCCTTATAATTTAAGATAGTCCATCTCTGGATTTCTAATTTCCTTTCCCATTTCAGTTCCAAATGTTCTGTTGGCTGATGTTTCAATGTTATATAGTCGTGCATTTCCGGGTTTCCCCACATATTGCCCTTAGACTTTTTTTTAAAACCTCAACCCACTTAAATTGGATGTTGTCTAGTATGAATAGTGTACCATTCTATACCAACATTCCTATGAGCTACAGAGGGATTGGATTATCATCTCCATTTTACTTACGAGGAAAGTGAGACACAGGCACTTGATATTCAGCCCAGACTCAGTCCCACAGCACCTATGTACCCATCCATAATTTACTCTTTTGTATAAATATACTCTTTTGTATCTCCATCTATAGACTATAAGCAATTTGTGGTCCAGGAGTATGTCCGCAAACTCTTTTATACTGATCTCTCCCATACAATAATACAGGGCTCTGCACACAGTAAGCTTTTCATAAATATCAGTGAATGATTTGTATTGATTGATACTCTCGCAAGTGCTTAGGGTACAGTGTTCTGTACACAGTGAGCGCTCAAAAAGTACCGCTGATTGATTAGCCTATGATCACGTGGCAGGATAGTGTTTGGAAAGTCAGAAATCTCCCCAAACTCTTTAACTCCTGAAATAAGGTAACTGAGCCGCCTGGCAGATTCGGCTGCCTACAGATATAAATGTGGTTATAGGTAGGTAAAAGGGCACAAATAAATAAATCTGGGATGTTTATTGAGCACCACTATGTGTCTAGCATTGTATTGAGCATAGATGAGTAAAATATCTTGGTCTAGGTCCAAGAAAATAGCAAGGTAGAACGAAGCTTAGAATTTAGAACTACAGTCCTCTGATTTGCCCAATTTAATGTTTTCTTCACTTTTCCCTTTTCTATCTCAATGCTCCATTTTGCTCTCAAATACTAGATAATTTCTATAGATACACTCCAATTTAAGGGTGCATCCTGGCCTACTCTTACCTGCACTCCTAGCATCAATGTAATAATAATTATTACATTATTATTACATTATAATATTATTATAATGAAGGAATTTATAAAGCACTTAATTTATGCCAAGAACTGGGATAGGTATAAAATAATCAGATTGGACACACTCCTTGTCCCACATAGGGTTTACAGTCTAACAGAGATTAGGTATCTTATCCTCATTTTACAGATGAGGAAACTGAGGAACAGAAAAGTTAAGTGACTTCCCCTAAGTCACAAAGCAGGCAAGTGGCAGAGCTGTGACTAAACCTCTAGATCTCATGACTTCCAATGCAGTTCTCTTTCTACTTGGGCACACTGGCTCAGTTTCAAGGCAAAGATTTCACCTTTGTTTAGAACCCAGGTTTGAAATCTAGTGACAGTGGCTTTCTTTAATCTTCAGCAAAAATGGGTTTGGGCAGAAACTCCACTTCAGTGGCTCCCTACCACTTTCCTGTTTCAAATTCTGACAGCGGTGAAGTTGTCCACCAGATAGATAGTCTAAACCTACTTGTCTGCTCTCCCCTTCCATGATAACGCAGCCCACCCTCTCTGTTCCAGGTAAGCTTCCCTTCTTATACCCTTCAAATAGCTTCCCTCTCCAGGCCCTTATTTAAACATGCCATCCATATGGACCAACTTCCCTGTACCTTATTAAACTTTTTTTTCTCTTTGGTATTTGCTAAACACTTAGTATGTGCCAGGTACTACACTAAGATCTGGGTAGATACAAGTGAATCATGTTGGACACAGTCCCTGTCCCACATAGAGCTCACAGTCTTTATCCCTATTTTACCGATGAAGTAACTAAGGCACAGAGAAGCCAAGTGACTTCCCCAAGATCACACAGCAGACAAGTGATAGAGCTGGCATTAGAACCCAGGTCTTTCTGAATCTCAGGCCTGTGCCCAGACCATGCTGCTCCCCAGTTATCTTCATATCTGTGGTTTATTTATTTATATTCAAGTTTCTCATCCCCTCTAGACTGTAAGCTTGTTGTGAGCAGGGAATGTGTCTATTAATTGTGTTGTATTCTATTTTAAGTGGTCAGTGCAATGCTCTGCACTTAGAATATATCATTGATTATATATCATATAATCAATATCATTGATTATATCATCACAAATATCATTGATTAAATTCCTTCCCATTTTAAGATCTCCGCTCCTGCTCCTTCTGCTCCAAGTAGCTTTCCCCAATAACATTTAAATCTCTGCCTTTAACTCATTTTTCTATTTCAAGATGCACATATTAATGTTTCTTTTACCATAATTTGTCTACATTAGTATACTGTAACTGCCTTAGGGGTATAGAGTTGGTTATTCATAGGTTATTCACTGCTGCCTGATAGTGCTATGTCAATACATAGTGTATCAATCCAGAGTAAATGGATATTATAGTGCATAATTACTCTATGATATACATCTGTTTGAGATTAACCCCAGGCACTGTGCCAATCCACCACTTGAGGACTGAACCTACGATGAAAGTCTCTGAAGCCAAGTTCTAGCTCCTCCCTCCCATAGGAACACTATTTCATTTACACCTTCCTGACAGACAGACTGAATTTACCAGTTTCTCTGCCTCGCTAGATTATACACTCCTCCCACTGGATTGTAAACTCCTTGAGGGCCAGAGTTGCGTGCAGACTCTATAATAATAATAATAATAATAATGGCATTTGTTAAGCGCTTACTATGTGCAAAGCATTGTTCTAAGCGCTGGGAGGATACAAGGTGATCAGGTTGTCCCGCGTGGGGCTCACAGTCATCATCCCCATTTTCAGATGAGGTAACTGAGGCTCCGAGAAGTGAAGTGACTTGCCCAAGGTCACACAGCAGATGTGACGGAGCCAGGATTCGAACCCCTGACCTCTGACTCCAAAGTCCACGCTCTTTCCACTGAGCCACGCTGCTCTATCATATTGTACGCTTCCAAGGGCTTAGTACGGTGACTGCACATGGCAAGCCCTCAATGATAACCTATGATTAATTTAGATCTCCTGTTTGGGCCTGGACATGCCCATTTGGTAGGAATAATTTTGATTCTAGCTCTTTTTCTTCCTCTTTCTCCTATTACTATGGCCAGAAAAGGGAAAAGAAGCTGAGATGGAAACAGGACACTTTAAATTGCTTGAAAAATAATAATCACAATCATTTTTTTGTTAAGTGTTTACTATGTGTCACTGTACTAAATGCGAACATCAGGTCCCTTATGCGTCCAACTTGATTAACTTATATCCACCCCAGCACTTAGAACAGTACTTGACACATAGTAAGTGCTTAACAAGTCTGATTATTATCATTATTACTATTCATAATGATAAAGTCTGTCCTTTGTTGAGCTATGGGTTCTTGGTGCTGGCTTGCAGTTCTGGTGCTGATCTGGCTTTTGCCTCCTTGTTTCTGGAAGGAGCATGGGAGTGGGAGTCGGGAGATCCACTTCTCCCCACAGGCCTGCTGTGTGACCTTGACCAAGTCTTCAGGCCACAATTCCCTTAACATTAAAATGGGAATAAAATCGATTTGGAGCCCCCTCTGGGGCTTGGATTGTGTCAGACCTCAATACCTTGAGTCTATCCCAGTGCTTATCTCATAGAAATCACCCACTTGGTAAATTTTATCATTGTTTTGATATCTTTCTAAATTTCCACCCAAAGAGTCATTTCTTTCCTGATTGTGCCAGTCTGGTCTCCCTGCAGCTACCGACTTCCAGCTTTCAAGCATATTTGTCTGAGGTTTTATTTCCTTATACCCTTTAAAATGTTTCCTCTGTGATATCTCACTGACCGAAAGTGTGAACACAACAATAGTATCAGAAAGGTTGACATTTCCGTGGGCATGAGTGATCTTCAATGATAACAGCCTATTAGGAAGAATGGAAAGATTTCACACCTTCCTCTACTCCTTGTTTGGCTTCCTGTGCTAAATCAGCTGGTGTCTGGTTATTCTAGGCAAGGAAAAAAAAAATGATTGCATCGAAAATATCCAGAGATGATTCTAGTTTAAGAGTATTTTTGAGAGCTGAATTCTCTAGCAAATCTTCTAGCGCTGACCCCACTGTCATCTTTAGGAGAGGGAATTATTATAGATAGAAACCAACCAAATAAAACCTACCAGAAAGAGCGGTTTAAAGTATATGGCACACAATCCTAAATCAAGTTTAAAACCGGACATTAAATAACCTATTGTCCACGTAGGAGAGGAGAGAAAACAGATGAAATCATAATGCATACTGTGAAAAAAGAATCCAAGCCAAGAAGTAGCTGCAAACAGAGATACTGAACAATAACTACTATAAATACATACATAATTTTGTCATCCACTGTTTTACTGTTAGTTCTGTTCCCTCTCAAATTGTTCTTGTGCATCTGCATAAGACAAAACCACACTGGGTCTCTTAAATCACATGCAGCTTTGAAAAAAACCACACTTTGTGCTGCAATTTAGGAAGTATTTAAATTTTATTTAAATTTGCTTAAAGACAGTTTTATTTCCCCAGCTTTTGGAAGAAGAGAACATACTTCCAATAACCCAACCACTCTTAAATTTTCCAAGACTTCACTGAATGCTAATTAAACTCAGAAATCATGTTGGAAGAATTTAAATTCCATGCACATTCACCACCCCACAACTTTAGATATTTTGAAAGAGTATCATCGGATTCTGGCAGGTGTCAGTGAAAATTAGCTAGAAAGGTTTTTGGATTTGGAGGGGGTTTTTTTGGATTGTTTTTCATAACATTTTTGTCTCATTTCCAACAGTTTTTCTCCTGAATATATTCAGGAAGTTGGAGATCTCTGTCTCAGAAACAAGTTTATATAGCTCTGGTTTGAATCTTCAGATTTTAGCAGTAACAATTGCATGATGCAAAGTGAGGTTTTTTTGGCGGCGGGGAGGGGGTGCGTGGGGGAGTTTGGATGGAAAACTTTCCTTTCATTAGCTTCTTGAGATTCTCCTCTGTCTTAAACTGGGGTTGTTTTAGTTGAGTATTTTCAATTGCATTGAATATTATTTTATTTTTATAATGGCATTTTTAAGTGCTTACTATGTGCAAAGCACTGTTCTAAGCGCTGGGGGGGATACAAGGTGATCAGGTTGTCCCACATGGGGCTCACAGTCATAATCCCCATTTTACAGATGAGGGAACTGAGGCTCAGAGAAGTGACATGACTTGCCCAAGGTCACACAGCAGACATATGGCGGAGCCAGGATTCGAACCCATGACCTCTGACTCCAAAGCCCGGGCTCTTTCCACTGAGCCACGCTGCTTCTCCAAAGGACACCATTCGGATATCAGGATGGTTTCCCCCAGTCCATAGATAAGGAAAAAATGGCACAGAGTGTGTGTGCGCTGGTCTAAGTCACAGTCAATCAATCAGTGGTATTTACTGAGCACTTACTATAAGTAAGTTCTTGGGAGAGTACAAGACAGTTAGTTGGTGGAAGCAATCCCTGCTGTCAAGGAGCTGAGTGGTCACCAATGGGAATTTTTTAGGTGCAGAACTGCATCGTTTGCTTTCGCAAAGCTAAATATCAGACATGTCCACCCTTAGAGACTCTACCCTGGAGATCTGTCCTGAGTAACCCCTGCTGTTGACAATCCTGGCTACTACATGCATTTTTCTGATAGACGCTGTCCAAAGCAACTGCTTATCTTATGAATGACTTGAGCTCGTTGTGGGCACTGAATGTATCTGTTATATTGTTATATCATACTCTCCCAAGCACTTAGTACAGAGCTCTGCACACAGTAAGGACTCAATAAATATGTTGTTGATGATGATGATGATATTTGTTAAGTACTTACTATGTGCCAAGCACTGTTCTAAGTGCTGGGACAGATACAAGGTAATCAGGTTGTCCCACGTGGGGCTCACAGTCTTAATACCCATTTTACAGATGAGGTAACTGAGGCACAGAGAAGTTAAGTGGATTGCCCAAGGTCACACAGCAGACAAATGGCAGAGCCAGGATTAGAACCCCTGTACTTGAATTCCCAAGCCCGCACTCTTTCAACTAAGCCACGGTGCTTCTCATATTCTTGTTTCTTATATGATTGTTTGATTGAGAAGAGGCATTGGTTTTCTGAGCTAGCTGCAGGGAGGGGTAAAATACTGACATCTTCTCCAACCCTTCTTTGGTAATGATGACCCCCACCCAGTGAAAATCCATTAGCGATCTGGTCTTATTTATCCACAATATGTGTCAGCTTCATCAAGAATGGAAAGAGTTGTCTGATTTGGGATAGATTCACAGCTAGTCTCAGTTAGTTTAGAGATTGAAGGGGAAACCAGGTTGAGCCCAGATTCACTGGCAAAATTTGTTTTGGAATCTCTGCTTGGGTGAAGAAGGTGAAATCCAGACAGTTCTATCAATCAAATCAATCATACTTGTCGAGTGCTAGGTGCAGAACATTATACTAAGTGCTTGGGAGAGTACAATATAACAGAGTTTGTAGAATCGTTCCCTGCCCACAGTGAGTTTACATCTAGGGCCCAGGAGAGTTAGAAGAGACGAACTGAGGCCCTGGGTGTACTGAATTTGGTGGAAGTATTTAAACAGGCATGGGAGAGGGGAGATGAGGTGAAAGCAAAGGGTAGAGTGGAATCAAGAAATAGATTTCAGTACAGGCGAGATTTGAGCATGTTTGGAGATATAGGGAAGACATGTACTTTTTTTCCTAGCCCATGCTTTCCTTGTACCTTCAAAAATGCCTGAGCCTAGTTAACAACACTATGCACAGTAAAAAGGGGGGCATTTCACTGTTAAAAAAAAAAGTATGTCTGTAAATTATCTAATGGTTAAATAATTGTAAGGTGTAAAAAAATGTATGATTTTCTGCACTAGGTACCTATCAAACTGCCTTCTTATTATTCAATGCACATATTATTGGAGATGGTGCATTTCTTCCTAGGGCAGATAAAAGACTACCTTAGTAGATAAACAAACTATAACTTAAAAAAATCTCCTGATTCAAATACAAAAGAGAAATAATGGCCAAGGATCAAATGCAAGCATGGAGAATACATATCTCACTGGAAAGGTGAGAAGTAGAGGAGGAAGGAGCAAAAGCCAGGTTCCCTGAATGCTGCACACCAAGGAGAGGACTCATTTCTACCAGCTCCGGGATGTGAAACACTAACACGGCCAAGGATCCAGGTACATCATCTTGGGAAATGCCAGTCAAGGAATGAGGGTGAAGCCACAATCAACAATGGCTCTGGAGAAGTAAATATTTAGAACAGATTGGTGACAGAGGTTGAAGCCCAGGACAGCCTTGCCAAGACTTCAGACATCTGGACTTTGATATTCAGTTCCACGAAGAAGGCGGTGGTGGGGGTAGGTCTGGAGGTTAGGAGTCAGAAATTGACATGACAGTTTTTTGGCTGAGTGGAGGGACAAAACATAAGTGCTTTTCTGGTGTCTGCAGGGCATTGATGGGGTGAACTTGAAGAACCTTGTATTTCCTGAAAAACAAAATTTTCTTTCCCCCAAGTTCTTCCTTTTTAAGATAACAACCTTCTGTTACGTTATCTACAATGACCTAAAAAAACAACAACAGAAAACCCTTCTGTCGGTAGATTCCCTTCACCTATCGGCTTCTACCAGAAATTTCCTTTGAATTACTCAGGTGGCATAAACGAGTCTTCAGAATGGACGAAAAAACAAGCAATGCAATTTTCAGGGGAGTACATTACTCCCTCTGGATATACAGAGATAAAATGTAGCTTTTTGAGCCTAGCCACAGTGAACTCCTCATACAATTTTCTCATCGTCTTAATCTTTTCAATGCCAAGATTCATATAGGAATCCCTGTTTATGAAAAACAAAGCCTCTCTGAAGAGAAATACAATCATGATCGTGACATTTATTAAGTGCTCATTATATGGCACTGAATTGGTCAATCAATCAACAGTATTCAATGGGTGCTTACTGTGAACAAAGCACAGTACTAAGCACTTGGGAGACTACAGTACAACAGAGTTGGGAGGCACATTCCTTGCTCATAAGGTGCTTACAGTCTAGAGGGATGGAAAAGATAAGGAATGATATCCAAAAGCAACCACCCAGAGAATAAGGACTATGAAACGGAACTATTCCACGAATGCAAACATCAATTCAGTCAATGGTATTTATTGAGAGCTTATTGGATGCTGAATACTGTACTAAGCAACTGTAGGTTCATCCATTTACCAAACAACTCAGAGCTGGTGATACTTAACTGTTTCTTTTTTCAGTTTCAGTTACCTTTGCAGTATGTCCACAGGATAAAGGGTATATTAAAAGTGATGTACCAGTAGATTAAATGTCTATTCTCATAAGCATGATTATCTTTACTGGTGTATACAGATACACACCACATATATTACACACCAGTAAAGACAGTCGTAACTATATCTATCTATATGTATAGTTCAATTTGTCAGCCAAGTAATTGTACCAGGAGGTCGACACTGTTTCTTTCAAAAGTTGCACCACATTTTCAGTGAAACCCTTGACATAGTATTGGCTTCTCAAGATACGATTCATGACTGCAGCCAAGAGGATGGATTTTGAATACACCGGTAATGTATAGCTAACTGTATAGGATCATTAGGAAGACCCCCCCCCCATTTCCAAATGGCTGGTAATGATGGTGATGATGATAATAATAATAATAATAGTAATAATAACAATTGTGATACTAGTTAAGGGCTTATTGTGTGTCAAAAGCGGTTCTAAGTGCGGGGGCAGATAGAAGAGAATAGGGTTGGATCCAGGCCCTGTTCCACAATGGCTCACAGTTTATATGAAGTGAGAGGGAGAACATTTGTGTAATCCCTGTTTCACAGATGAGGAAACTGATGCACAGAGAAGTTAAGTGATATGCCCAAGGTCACACAGCAGGCCGGTGGTGGAGTCGGGATTAGAACCCAGGTCCTCTGATTCCCAGACCCGTGCTCTTTCCACTGACACAGGACTATGCACTCTGGAATATCCTATAAATAATAAGAATAATAATGGCATTTGTTAAGTGCTTACTATGTGTCAAGCACTGTTCTAAGCGCTGGGGGGATACAAGGTAATCAGGTTGTCCTATGTGGGGCTCACAGTCTTAATTCCCATTTTACAGATGAGGGAACTGAGGCATAGAGAAGTTAAGTGACTTGCCCAAAGTCACGCAGCTGACAAGTGGTGGAGCTGGGATTAGAACCCATGACCTCTGACTCCCAAGCCCGTGCTCTTTCCACTGAGCCATGCTGCTTATACTAATTGACTGACTGTACCCATTCACTTCAACTCCTAATGCGGTGACCAACCAAGTATCACTGGAGTCACATGTATTTTCCTTTCAGGAATTTTGGGAATAAAATAAATGAGTCATCTCACTGGAGACAAATACAGTATGAGGATCTTCTTCTCTCCAACTCCTTGCTACCTTTTTCTGCTCAAGCAAAACACAGAAGTCAGATTATAAGTTTCAATTCAATCAAAACCTGCACACAAGCCACAAAGGAACAAACAAGATTTATGACACTTAAGGAGCTATAGTCTATAAAAATAAAATTACTTGAAAAATGCATTTGCTTCAAGTTAAATGTAAATTGAATATACTCTAATCTATTCAGAATTTATCTACTGCTTCACACCATAGCACCTAGAAATTTAACACAATTTTTTAGCATTTATATAGCACTTTATACTTTCACAGTGCTTAAAAATCACTTTGCTACCTGACAAACTCTAGGAGTTGGACTATGATGATCAGCTCCCTTCAACAGAGGAGAAAACTAATAATAATAATGATGATGGTATTTGTGAAGTACTTACTATGTGCCTAGCACTGTTCTAAGCACTGGGGTAGATACTAGATAATTTGGTTGTCCCACGTTGGGCTCTGAATCTTAATCCCTATTTTACAGATGAAGTAACTGAGGCACTGAGAAGTAAAGTGACCTGCCCAGAGTCCACAACTGACAAGTGGTGGAGCCCAGATTAGAAATCATGACCTTTGACTCCTAAGCCCATGCTCTTTCCACTAAGTCACACTGCTTTAACTGATGCAAAGAGAGTTTTCCTCTACACCACCAATTAGCGTTACCCCATGGCCAAGGGTAGACTTCGATCCTGTAGCACCAATTCCCACATTACCACCTCCACTGTGGATCCTGGGTCACTGGAGCCCTCCTTTGGGGCCTATATCTGCCACCTGGGGACCACCTTTGACCTAAATGACGACCTCCAGGGTGAATCGTGGCTCTGGGAAGCACAGAGCTAAGTGTTTTAGTGGCTCTTTGGTTCCCATTACCCCATCTAAGTTTTTTTTCCCTGCAAACTCGATGGAAGACAGCCCAGAAAAATGGAACATGTGTGTGCTTTTTGGAAGCCAAGGAACCCTAGGATGGGAAAGCCAGGTAAATGATGAAAAAGCAGACTGATCGGGATGGCACAGATGGCAGCCGTAATCCCAGCCAGCTCAACGGCACACCAGGTGTGACAAAGTCCAGGTAAACGCGGGTTGGGTTGACTGCTAAATTGGATTAAGAGGTAAAAGTGGAGAGGAAAGGCAGAATGATTCTAAATTAGAGAAAAGTGCTAACCGTTTTGCTGCCTGGACTCTCTCTCTACCCCGGGGATAACTCTGTGCAAAGGGATCAGGTCTATCAGGCAGATCTGAGCTTGTTTTCCTCTGGCATGGAGGCTAACGCCCATCTCTTGTCAGAGACCCCGTGCTGGGTGATGTATGAGGCGATGTGTATGACCCCGTTCCTGCCAAAGAGGGATATCAGAGGTGGATCTGCAGACAAAAGAGGCGACTGTCTGAAGGGATTGGGGTATGGTGAAATACAGTCAGTTCTCCTGAAATGCAGGAGTTCTGCCCTTTTGAAGGGAAGATTGTGCACAGGGGAGAAGTGCAGCCAAATGGAAAGAGTACGGAACTGGGTTCTAGGCCCAGCTCTGCTACGGGCCTGCTGAAAGATCTTGGGCTTGCCCCATGATGATGCTATTTATTATGCACTTATTGGGTGGCAAGCACTGTGCTAAGCACTGGGGTAGATTCAAGATAATCAGGTCAAATACAGTCCCTGTCTCACAGTCTAAGAGGTTGGGAGAGAAGGTATTTTATCCCCATTTTCCAGATGAGAAAACTGAGGTGCAGAGAGATTAAGTAACTTGCCCATCGTGACGCAGCATGTAAGAAGCAGAATCAGGGCTAGAACCCAGATCTCCTGACTTCATTCATTTATTCAATCATATTTTTGAGCTCTTACTGTGTGCAAAGCACTGAACTAAGCACTAAGGAGAGTACAGTATAACAATAAATAGATATTTTCCCTGTTCACAGAGAGCTTAAGCCACTGAATGCTTGGGAGAGTACAATAAAGTCAGTAGACATGATACCTGATCTCAAGGAGCTTAAAATCTAGCAGAGGAGTTTAAAGTCTAGCAGAACATGGAGTTTCTGATGTTGGATTTCAAACCATCGGGGAAAGCCAGAGAGGAAAAGTGATATGAGAAGCACCTGCAGCAGTGTGCATTCCAATGTGGAGATTCTGCAGGTTCTTTCTTTGCTGATTTTCCTTTTTTTTTTTCAAATAAAAACATCAAGGATATCTCCTCCTGCCATGCCATTCACCCTCTTCTCCAGAAACTGGAGCTAGGATTTCATCCAATTTAAACCCTGGAAACTACTAAGAAAACAAAAGGATGCTTTTACTGCTGCAAATGGATTGCTTAATTGTAAGAGTGCAGTTTAAAAGCAGAAACAAGAATGAGCATAAGCATCTGTTAACCAAGGGATAACCTCCACAACGTCACCAAGATCTGCCCTTTCCTCTCCATCCAAACCACTACGTTGTTGGTTCAATCTCTCATCCTATCCCGATTGGATTACTGCATCAGCCTTCTTTCTGATCTCCCACCCTCCTCTCTCTCCACTTCAGTCTATACTTCACTCTGCTGCCTGGATTAGCTTTCTACAGAAACGCTCTGGGCATGTCACTCCCCTCCTCAAAAATCTCCAGTGGTTGCCTATCAACCTTCAAATCAAGCAAAAACTCCTCACTCTCGGTTTCAAAGCTCTCCATCACCTCACCCCCATCCTACCTCACCTCCCTTCTTTCCTTCTACAGCCCAGCCCGCACACTCGGCTTCTCTGCCACTAACCTCCTCACTGTGCCCCTTTCTCTCCTGTCCCGCGGCCCACATCCTACCTCTGGCCTGGAATGCCCTCCCTCCATACATCTGCCAAACTAGCACTCTTTATTATGATGGCATTTGTTAAGTGCTTACTATGTGCAAAGCACTGTTCTAAGTGCTGGGGGGATATAAGGTGAACTGGTTGTCTGTCCCACATGGGGCTCACAATCTTAATCCCCATTTTACAGATGAGGTAACTGAGGCTCAGAGAAGTTAAGTGACTTGCCCAAGGTCACACAGCAGACATGTGGCAGAGCCAGGATTCGAACCCATGACCTCTGACTCCCAAGCCCAGGCTCTTTCCACTGAGCAACACTACTTCTCTAGGCTGCTTCTGCTTCTCTTCCCTCCTTTAAAGCCCTACTGAGAGCTCACCTCCTCCAGGAGGCCTTCCCAGACTGAGCCCCCCCTTTTTCCTCTCCTCCTCCCCTCTCCATCGCCTCTTCCCTCCCTCTGCCTTACCCCTTTCCACTCCCCACAGCACTTGTATATATTTGTACATATTTATTACTCTATTTTATTAATGATGTGTATATAGCTGTAATTATGTTCATTCTGATGGTATTGTTTTGACCTGCCTACTTGTTTTGTTTTGTTGTCAGTCTTCTCCTTCTAGATGGTGAGCCCTTTGTTGGGTAGGGACCATCTCTATATGTTGCAAATTTGTACTTCCCAACTGCTTAGTACAGTGCTCTGCACACAGTAAGTGCTCAATAAATATGATTGAATGAATTAATTAATTTAAATTCCTTGTAACAGCACTGGTCAGTCAGCTAACCTACAGCACATGTCATGTGTCCACTATACC
Source organism: Tachyglossus aculeatus (assembly GCF_015852505.1). Classification (NCBI taxonomy): domain Eukaryota; kingdom Metazoa; phylum Chordata; class Mammalia; order Monotremata; family Tachyglossidae; genus Tachyglossus; species Tachyglossus aculeatus. Next base: position 13,002,487 of record NW_024044828.1, read on the forward strand.
AGGGGTCAGACAGTCTTCAAGGCACCAGCATAGGCTCCTAATCTAGGCAAATCAAAGGAGGAATTCTAAGAAGAGGATAGGCAACCACCTGCTTTGGGTGATTTAGCTTTAACCCTGCCTGAAGACAGGTGACTGGACCAGATGACCTACTGAGAAACAGCATGGCATAGTGGATAGGGCACGGGCTTGGGAATCAGAAGGTCATGGGTTCTAACACCGACTCTGCCACTTGTCCGGCATGTGGCCTTGGGCAAGTCAGTTAACTTCTCTGGTGCTCAGTTACCTCATCTGTAAAATAGGGAATGAGACTGTGTCCAACCCGATTTGCTTGTATCCACCCCAGAGCTTAGTACAGTACCTGGAACATGGTAAGCACTTAACAAATACCATAATTATTATTATCATTATTATTCTTACTAAGTACTCTGCAGGTCTAGAATTCTATGGACACAGGAAGTAAAGGGCAAACTGAATTTAGATGCATTGGTGTGCTAACTGGGAACAGAAAGGGAGCTTTGGCTGTTCCTCCTTCACTATTATCAGCACATTACCCACTACAAAAAAAAAAAAACCACTCTCCCCTAGCCCACTTTGGATGTGTGTGTGTGTGTGTGTGTGTGTGTGCATGCACACTTCTAAAGCTCAAGTCTGCTTCATCACTCCCAGCTAACAGTCAGGGGTGAAGCACATTGCTGCCACACCACATGGCTGGCTAATCAGTGCCTATTATACTGTAAAAAGCTGCACTAATGTGCCTCTTAAAATTTTACCATTGACACACCTACCATCTGACACCATACAATTAGCCTTGCACTTTCAGAGCCTGTGGTAGCAGCAATAACCCGGCATTGAAAAATCATTATCTAAGATTCCATACGGCCTGCTGACATTCAAAACCCCTGTACCCTCGTCCATCTAAAGGATAAACTGATATTCCCTGTATCCCAGAAATGTGTGGCTTAGGCATTTCCCCCCTGCACCAACTCAGCTTTCCTGGTCACCTAATCTACCAACCAGCCCCATCACAAGAACAAGCCAAATTGTTAAACCTTTCCAAATGGCAAAAAAAAAAAAATAGATTAGATATAGATAGATAGATAGATAGATAGATAGATAGATAGATAGATAGATTCTGCTGTCCTGGGAGAGTATTCATGTACACCTGCATCAAGTAAACAGTGAGGCAAATGTCTTTGTCAGGTTGCAGTTTCCCAAATTGGCAGAGTGGTGATTCCTTTTTTTTTTCCTCAACTGAGACTCCTTCTGCTCCCTTGAGAGACTTTGGGGCTACAATATGAAATATGGTTCTACACAGAAGCAGCATGGTCTACTGGAAAGAGCACGAGCTTTGGATTCAGAGTACCTGGGTTGTAATCCCTACTGCATCACGTACCTACTATGTGACCTTGGGAAAATCACTTGATTTCCCTGTACCTCAGTTCCCTCATTTGCAAAATGCAGAACTGATATTTGTTCTCCCTCCTACTTAGACTGTGAGCCCCATGTGGGAATTGATTATCCTGTATCTAACCTAGCACTTAATACAGTGCTTGGCACACAGTAAACACTTAACAGATTTCCCCATAATGAATGGGGCAGCTAGAAATTAATGCTCTATAAGATTTGGGGTCGGGGGCAGTCCCACAGCACTTATGCACATATTCAATCAATCAATCACTGGTATTTATTAAGAGCTTACTATGTGCAGAGCACTGTACTAAGCACTTGGGTGAACACAATACAGTAGAATTAGCAGACATGTTCCCTACCAACAGTGAGCTTAAAGGCTAGATGGGAAGACAGGCGTTACCATAAGTAATTTATAATATAAAAATATGTACATATGTACTGTGGGGTTGGGGCGGAGGGGGACGAATATCAAATAGCTAAAGGACACAGACCCAAATGCATACATGGCACAGAAGGGAAGACTTATTGAAGGAGATGTGACCTATCTTTAATTTACTTAAATAGCTGTCTACACCTCTAGACTGTGAGCTTCTTGTGGGCAGGGAATGTGTCTACTGACTCTGTTATATTGTACTCTACCAAGCGCTTAGTACAGTTCTCTGCACATAGTGAGTGCTCAAAAAATACCATTGACTGACTGATGGATTGATTATTCGGCATTGGGAAGATGCCAGATGTGATAAAGTGCCAATCCCTGAGGTTCTGATGAACCTTGTTGGAGACCATGCGATTGATGAAGCAAGGTCTGGCAGCAGGGTTTTGCAGGAGAAATTCTTTCTTTAATAATAATAGTGGTATTGGTTAAGCGTTTACTGTGCACCAGGCACTGTACTATGCACTGGGGTAGAAAGAAGGGAATCAGGTTGGACACAGTCCCTGTCCCTCATGGAGCTCACAGTCTCATTTCCCACTTTACAGATGAGGTAACTGAGGTCTGAAGAGTGAGTTGCCTAAGGTTATATAGCAGACAAGCTGTGGAGCCAAGATTAGAACCCATAACCTTCTGAATCCCAGGCCTGTGCTCTCTGCCATGCTGCTTCTCTATTTGCAACTCAAGTTCTACTGGCAATGGAAATGTGTTGGTGAGGGGCGAGGCTGCAGGGTCGGGGTGGATCTTGGGGTCCAAAGCTCTCTCAGAGCCTTCTGTCTTTTTCCAGATCAATGTCTGCCTGCCTGAACTCTCAGGAGTAGGCTAAGCTGGATTTGGGTTAAACTCCCCAGCCCCCACCCCTGGCCATGAGATGGCAAAGAGCTGAACCTGTGAGACATCAACTGGTTTTAATGAGGTTTCTTTCCACTCCCGATTCTGCTTCAGTTGAGAAACCAGGAGGGCTGCCATGTCACGTGAACAGCTTTTGTTGAACTTCCAGCTGGAAGAACCAGACCCCAAATCTCCCAATAAGCCAATGCTCATGCTATTTCTAGTCCTGTTTTGCATGAGATTTGGCTAAAGCTCCTGGGATTTGTGATTCCGGTCTGAACCAAACTAACTAGGTACCTTCTGAGACAATCCCTTAAGCAGTCTCTCTGCCTTTCCACATTTCTCATAATACTGCAGTAAATTTTGCTTTCATTAAACCTTCAAAGTTTGACCATTATTTCCCCCAAAACATATATGCTTACACATATCCCACATTAAAAGATTACTTCTGGTTAGGTATTTTAATCTCCATGCTTGTCTCTGGGAACGCATGTCGACAAACACTCCCACCCATTTTTGGTATGCATGGCTGAAACATACACATAATCAAACTAAATAACATTAAAATTTAATTGTTTTAAAGGGAACCTTTCAGTGTACTTCAAAACAAAACAAAAAATAGAGGGGTTTTTTAAATGTCAACACGTCTAATAACTGCCTCGATAACCATCACAAGCTGCTGTACCTAAGTGACCAGCTGCTCCAGGAAGACAGATGGAATCTCTATGGGGGTCATGACTCTCTTGTAAAGGAAGTTGGAATCTCGTATGTGCAGAATCTTGGCACAGAGGAGGATAAGATTCGGGCACTACACACTGCCTGGAAAATACTGGTGACTGTAAAAGAAATAACAACATTCTCAGGTTTTCTCCTCTTTTGTTCTCTCCATTATTCCTTCCCTTTTTCCTCTCTCGAACACATTTGAATGTGATAAAAAAAAATGGGATCACAGTTTATCATTCTGAAACCCGTTTGAATACATATGTTTGCTGTAATATGTGTACGTATACATATGTGTCTCATTATATATTGAGCAGAAACAAAACAGCACTTCTATACTGAGTGCAGTGCTTGGCACATAATAAGGGCTTAACAAATATCACAATTATTACTTTTATTCATATTCATATGATTTTGATGGAATACATAAATTGATTTTAAGATTTTGGATGAATAGCAATAACTCTGAACAGAAAATGGAAGTGACAGAGAGAAGGTGGCTATCCTGGGAGAAGCAATGGGTATGTGGAATATAAATTCCATTTTTACATTGTATATTTTTTAAAGGTGAGCATAAATGTACACATATAAAAGAACATCTAACAGTTGAACATCTAACATCTAACATACCTTTGGATATGTTAGGAAGGATCATTTCAAACATAAGGCATTTGTAGTTGACAAATCCATTGATTTTTTTTTCCTTAAAAAGCTAATTATATTGCAATTACAATCTTTAAAAGCCTATGAAAGTAACATTTTCATTTAATGAAAATGGCCAAATCTGTATAGCCTTATTTTTTAGAACAGTTTTAATGCAATAAACAAAAAATATTCCTCTTCTCCAGAACCCATAATTGCATTTTTCTGTTTGAGGAGTAGCCGAGAATACATTTTAAAAAGAGAAAAATGTTCTTTGACCAAAATGCTTTTGATGTTTTCCGTGGGGAAAAAAATATCACTGATCATATTTTTAGCTTACTGACAAATGATTTCTAGTTATTTCAAATGAAATTGAAGTTAAGGTGTTAAATGTAAAAGCATTTCTGAAAAGAGCTAATGCCATTTATCTGCTATAAGGGATATGATCCATAAAAGAGTTAGAAGGCTTGTTTTCCCCAGGCTGTACAGTGATTTAAAAGCACTAGGCACGATGCTGATTAACTTACACTTCACCCTTTTGGCAAATAATTTAAGCACAATTCCAATAATTGACAGTGACCGCAAATTGTTAGCAACAAACTAACTTATTTTTGAAAAACTCATCAAAGGAACCAGTAGCATTATTGAGCTTAGTTTTCTAAATGGTGCTTTTAGCTCACACATTAATCTTAATCCCAGATACGACATTTCTCCTTGCTCCGGCAAAAGGGAGCTTCTTCAGACCATGAAGCAGGATCCTGCTGAGAAGGAAATGTGAAAAGTAGACTCAAGCAAATCAAGATTTTCTTTTCAGGATAAAAAGGAATGTTGATGCGTTAGTGCTCTGGTGACTTACCTACTAGTTACATAATACACTTTTTACCCACCTCCTACAGAAGACTGTGGTGAATTCTGGGAAGCAGGAATACGATGTGCATTCTACAAAAATACGAGGATGATTTTAGTTTGAATCCTCTGACTTGAAACTCGGTACGTGACATTAAAATAAAAGCATCACAGAACCACTTAGAGATTTGGAAAATGGCCCTACGTAAAGCTGGAATGCCGAAGCAACACCCTCCTGAAGATCTATAAACTCTCATCTACCAATTTGTTTCACCGTGTATCATAAAAAATATGACCTCCATGGAAAATGAAAGCACTTTGGCCTTACCTGCTAAATTAAATAGTCAAGCAGGGATCTATCGAGAATCTCTACAAACTCTTCTCTGTTCAGTTTTCTCTCAGGTCTGCAATGGGGACTGCTTTTCTAGAACAGTTTCTTCTACTTTTAATTCAGTGAAAGTAGGAATGGCTGTTTAAGCTACTCACACATGAGGTGAGAAACAGGAAAGAAACTTGTGAGAATGCAGATACAATCTAGCAGAGTTAAAACCTAGGAGAGCACATAGAATTTGAATGCTGATCAGAAAGAAAATGAGATATTTGACTGACTCATTTTGACAGCCTTCTCAGAGAAATACAAGAGGGAGCGTTTCATCACTATTTGGTTTAAAAGGAAAAAAAAAACCACAAAATTTTAAATTCCTTCAGTTAAAATATAAGTTTATTGTTTTAAGGGTGAGTGTGTTATGTGCTTTTTAAAAAAATCTTAGATTTTTAAGACATTTAAAGCACACATTCAGATACTTCTATAGTTTAACTTTCATATCCACCTACTCTCTCTTTCACTGCTGCCATCCTGAGCCTTTTCTTTTTCCTGACAAGCTTTGTTCAAGCAGTACTTGAACTTTTTCCTAAGCAAACTTTTCCCAAGAAGATTTTCAGTAAGAAATGCTTGAAAAAGCAGCACCTGCAAATGTGATTTCATAGGTCATGTACCCCTGAGTTGTACAATTAATGACTTCGATTGAGTGCTTATTGTGAGCAGATCACTTTACTAAGCCCTTGGAAGAGTATAATAGAGTTAGGCTTACATGATGCCTGCCCTCAGGGAGCTTACAATGCAGAGAGGGAGACAGACTCTGAAATCAGTTAAGCTAGGGGAAGTGACAGAATTTAAGGATATGAACTTAAATGCTGTGGAGTTGGGATGGGGGAGTATCAAAGGGCACAGGTGATGCAGAAGAGCGGGAAAATGTGAGGAGATTTTAACTTTTCTTCTCTCCAACTCTCAGTAGGAAATTGGGAAAGCTTTAATCAGAGGAGCAAATTTTGCTCCTCTAATATCCTCCTAAGTTATCTATATGACCACTCTTCTGCCCAGCTACATATAGTTATCCCTGTCACAGCACAGTCTTGTGGAAACAGCATAAGCTGAGGAGTCAGAGGACCTGGGTTCTAATCCTGGTTCTGCCAGCTACCTGCTCTATGACCTCAGTTCCCTCATCTGTCAAATGGGGATTCAATACCTGTGCTCTCTCCTATTCATTCAATCGTATCTATTGAGCACTTACTGTGTGCAGAGCACTGTACTAAGTGCTTGGGAAGTACAAGTTGGCAACATATAGAGATGGTCCCTACCCAACAGCGGGCTCACAGTCTAGAATGTGAGCCACATGTGGGATAAGGACTGTGCCTGATCTGATTATCTTGTATCTACCACAGTTATTGGCAGATAGTCAGTGATTAACAAATATTATTATTATTATTTTTATGATATTTGTTACACACTTACTATATAGAGGCACTATACTAGATGCTGAGATAGATTCGTGATAATCAGGTTGAGAACAGTCCTGGTTCTACACAGGGTCAGTCTTAATATCCATTTTACAGATAAGTTAACTAAGGCACAGAGAAGTTAAGTGACTTGCCTAAGGTCACACAGCAGACAAGTGGTGGAGCTGGGATTAGAACCCAGGTCCTTCTGACTCCCAGGCACATGCTCTATCCACCAGGCCACACTGCTTCCCTATTATTAAGCTTAGAAGTGTATATTCCCTCCAGGGCTGTGCATTTCAGGATTTAATAATAGACTGTTAAGGACTTATTATGTGCCAAGCAAGCACTGGGGAAGATCAGATATAGTCTTTGTCCCACATGAGGCACACTCTCAGAGAACCCATTTTAGATTTAAGTGTGGGGAGGGACAACGGAGAAAATTACAGTGAAGGAAAAGGGATATGGAATGGGAAAAAGGGAAGATATTGAGGGAAGAGCCAAGGAACAGAGCAGGGTGCTGGGGAAATGTGAAGCGAGAGGAGGGAAGCCAAGCAAAGAAGAAAAAGTGGTTCATTGTGGGCTTGACGCCAATGAAATATGGAGTTAAGAAACCGGGTTTTCTTTCAGGCAAAACGTAACAAACTTTCCGATTTGCAATATAAACGCTTTTGAAAAATGCTTTTTCAGTTCGACAAATGTTATTCCCATATGCCTTAGAGACTAAAGCCAGTGGAAAGGGCTTCAGTGATAGAAAAGGAGATCAGTTTGTGAGCAGGGATCATGTCTTCCAAATGCAGCATACTCTCACAGGTGCTTAGTACAGAGCTCTGTACACAGTGAGCACTCAATAAATACCCTTAAATGATTGGTAAGTAAGAGGTTCATGCTATGAGAATGGCACGGGTCCAAAGGGGACTATAAAATTTCCTTTCCTAAATATCTATGAATGACAGCTGCCCCAATCTGTCAAAACTGATGTGCAGTTCTATTTGAAGACAGCTACCTGATCTTTTGGCATTCTTTTCTGGGTTAAAATTCAGGGATAACCATTCTTTTATAAAGATCAGAAGAAACTCTCCTATCCCATCTTATCTCTAACTGCTGCTACACCAGGTTTAACTGTAGCAGAACTGTCCTGCTTTTCTTCCTGCTCTAGTCACTCCCCACTAGAACAGTTCTTCTGAATCAGACAGGGACTCCTACCTGCACCTTCCCACAAGTTCTCTCTTGTTCCTCTGCCCTTACGGCTGCAGATAACACTGTGACTCTATATACACCACACAATAATAATAATAATTATGATATTTGTTAAACACTTACTGTGTGCCAGGCACTGTACTAAGTGCTGGGGTAGATACAAGCAAATCGGATTGGACACGGTCCCTGTCTCACATGGTGCTCACAGTCTCAATCCCCATTTTACAGAGAAGTGAAGTGGCTTGCCTAAGATCACACAGCAGACAAGTGGCTGAGCCAGAATTAGAACTCATGATGCCATGCTGCTCCTCAGTGTTTTAGTACAGTGCCTGGTACATAGTAAGTGTATGACAAATTCTGCAGTTATCATTATCAGTAAAGCTACTGGGTCTGGGTACATATATTCTAATAGGAATGGCCATCCTCCGCTTGACTCCTCTTGGTCACTTGAAAAGTTCCTTGAACACCTGACAAGTCACACACTTGGAGTGGCTTTGTCAGAGAATAAACGAGTCCAGTATTCGCAAAGCAGTTACAACTCACCCGCAAAGCCCAAGCTGTACATTACTGGCAATGTGTGGCCTCAGAACTCCCAGCTCCTGAGATTTTAGCCTGTTATTTCAGTCCACTGAGCCATGCGGCCTTACTGCTCAAGTGGACAAACTATCAGGTTTTAGAGGGAACTGGCTTGAATCTCAGGAAGCTGGTGAAACGTCTCTAATTGATCTCACTATCCCTAATCCCCAATGGCCAGGAGTCCATAAAACGGGTTCTCAAGAATCCCAAACTGGCTGCTGACTTGAAGGAGCATGCAGGAAGTCTCGGTGTACAGAAAGAGTTCAGTAAAATAATGAAAATCCTTGACTCTGGATCTATTCCCTGAATATAAGATGACTCATTTCACAGTAAGTACCTAAGTGAGGCTGCTCTTATGATTGAGGGTGAATAAAGTTTTAAATGAATGCAAAAAAGTAATTGAGTATTTTATATTTTAAATTGACAACTCTGACATACCCTCGAATGTAGATTTTCAAGCATATGAAAAGAGCTAATGAATATGGGAATTTAGAATTCAGCATTTGAAATAACTGAGAAGGCCATCATGCATCTTTGACCCTTTTGGTACCTTGGACATCTTTTCCACTGGTGCGATTGCATTAATCCACTAGTACTAGTATTCCACTCTATTCTCCCTACCAAGCATTTTTCTCCAAAAATATTTTGAACATGAAAATGGCATCACCCTTGAATAACTATGATGGGTCAAGTTGATACTTAATGATTTGAGGGTATTTGCACTAAAGTGGAAATAGGTGCACATCCTCTTTTGATCTCATGGAAGAAATGGTGTGATGCTAGGAAAAATTTGGTTTTCCAAACAGGACTCAAGGCTGTACTGCATATAAAAAGTGTTGTGCAGCTTGAAATCCCTACATTGGCTCATTTCATTGCACAGTCCAGGATGAGGCATACTGGCAGATTCAAAATTCAGGGGAAAATTGATTCAGTTATCATTTAAAATGTGCACATTGGTACAAGTAAACATATGTTTCTCTTTCCCTCCCCCTTTTTTTTTTGCACAGTAATGAAGTTTTAGGTAACAAAATGTGTTGCCTCAAGATAAGAGTATTATCTAAAACATATTTCTCTCAATTGAATTGTCTCTTATTAGTTCTGATGAAGCTCTTACAGAGTTTTTGATTCTACTGATTTTTTAAGCATACTGAGGAACACAAGATACCAAAATTGGAATATGTGCTGCTAATTTTTGATGTTTAACTATAATGGGGACAAAGTAAAACCTTGGGAAATTCCTCCTGTTACCGTGAACTAGTTTTCAGTGCTTATTCTCTCACTCATGCCATTAGTAATCCATTTCAATTTCCAGTACCAGCTTTGCTACTAACTTAGCATTACACAGCAGCATTTGCAGTGAAACAAAAAAGAATTATACTTTGGCTCATTCATCACCTTATTTAATGAACTCAGTCATGTAAAACTAATTCAAAGATCCTTCAAGGCCTTCAGAATGAACAGTAATTTTGTTTTGAAGTAATTGTTAGGTGGAAGAAAACATTTTCTCAATCCAGGATATGCACGGTATTGAAATAAACATAAATACTGTACCATTAACTATTACTCATGAAAAAAAATAATGATATCACTCATTTTCCCAATTGTTTTCATCAGATCCATTAGAAATGGTAATAACTGGCTATAGCAGACACCATTATCACCATCCTCTGAATATTTAGATTATGAATCCCTTGAGGGTCATAGACCATGTTTAATTCCCACCTATGTATTCTTTCCCAGTGCTTAATAGAATGTTCAACACAAAGTAGGTGCTTAATAAATACTATTCCTAAAATAATAATCCTGGTGGTATTTGTTAAGCACTTATTATGTGCCAGGCACTCTACTAGGCGCTGGGGTCGATGCAAGCAAATCGGGTTGACCATCTCTCTCCCAAATGGGGCTCACAGTCTTAATCCCCATTTGACAGATGAGGTCACTGAGGCCCAGAGAAGTGAAATGACTTGTCCAAGGTCACACAGCAGACAAGGGGTGGAGCCAGGAATAGAACCCAGGTCCATCTGACTGCCAAGCCCATGCTTTATTCAGTAGGTCATGCTGCTCCTTTACCACTACTGTTACTCTGAATGGATACTCACCAAAACAGGTAAGTAGGTCTTGAGTGAGGCAGTTATCAAATTATATTATTTGAGTTCAGCCTCCCCTTTCTTTCCCACAATTCCCCACAACACACACACCCTTAATGTCCTCTGGGGCTCTAGCCATGCCAGAGCTTGCTGCCACTGTGGATGTCCCCAGTCTCATCCATTCCTCCTCAGAAAACCTATTTCTCCCTACTGCAGTGTAATGTCCACCGGTATTTCACAAAATAAATGGTACTGATTAAGCACTTATTACATGCGGAGCACTGTTCTAACCAAATCTCCACTAAAATGGAAAATGGTGTTAACAGTTACAGGGTTATAGCAAACTGTGTTACAATGATTCTGTGCCAAGCACTGTTCTAAGCCAGAAGATAGATACAGGATGATCAAATCAGAGACTTTACCTGTATCACACAAGGCTAACAGCCTAAGGGAGAGGGAGGAAAAAAAAAAACCCTGTAATCTCTATTTTACAGATGAGGAAACTGAGGCTCAGAGTCAAGTGACATTCTCAAGGTGTCACAGCATGAAGGTGATGGAGCTGGGATTCTCCTTCCCCCTTAAATGGTGAGTCCTATGTGGAACAGGGACTGTTTTACCATCTGATTATCCTGCATCTACTCCAACACTTGTTCCTAAACAAATACCCCAATTACTGTAATCATTACTATGGTTAACCTGGAGATGTGATACATTTAAACCCATGTCCCTAAACGTTTCACTCACAGAGCAATTGTTTTTCCCAAGAAATCGTATTTGAGACTTTGTTTCTTGTCATCTTCTCACCCCCACAGAATCACAGTGCAAATAAGTTAAAAACTTTGTGAAATATGAAGAGCCCACCGAGAGGTAGTGAGATCTACAAGACAGACACCAAGTCTTTAATGCATTGAAACATTCATGAAAACCAGAAAAATAACACTTCCAAAAAACTTTTTTCTATCACCTCTTTAAATTAGAACAGAGTAGGCAGCCATTAACCTGAACAAACTCAAACTATCAAACTAATGACTTTTCAGACAGAAAGTGAAGCTCAAGTCCAATTAAAAAAATGGCTGAAGGCAGCATCAAGGAATGAAATGGAAAACAAAAATAGAAACAGGTTTGCCATCAAAGTACAGTAATGAGCATACCACACAACATTATTTAAATTCCATAAGTTGAATTTCAGGCTTGCTTCTTTCTTATTCCTTCTTCAAAATCCTTATGCTATTATCCGATGAGAAAAAGCTGGGGTCTTGGGGACTTCACTGATGTGAGAAGAATGATGATGATGTTTGTTCAGTGCATTTGCCAAGTGCTTACTTTGCACTGAGCCCTGCTGTTTGCTTGGTGGACATTATTATCTATTAATGTCTGTCTCCCCTTCTAGACTGTAAGCTCCTTGTGGGCAGGGAACATGTGTAACAACTCTATTGCATTGGACTCTCCCAAGTGTTTAGTACAGTGCTCTTCACACAGTAATCACTCCATAAATTACCACTGATTGACTGACTGAAAAGAGCACAGTTCTGAGAGGTAGAAGATACAAGCAAATTGGGTTGGACACAGTCCATTGTCCCAAGCAGGACTCACAATCTCAATCCCCATTTTACAGCTGAGGTAACTGAGGCCCAGAGAAGTTAAGTAACTTGCCTAAGGTCACACAGCAGATAAGTGGCAGAGCTGGGATTAGAACCCATAACCTCCACCTCCTAGGCCTGTGCTCTATCCACTACACCATGCTGCTTCTCTATCCCAGTGCTTAGCCCAGTGCCCAGCACATAGTAAGCACTTAATAAGTACCATTAAAAAAAAATCATGGTTGATGATTCATTACCACATGGGGTGAGGCAGGGTTATAATAGGAATGGTCTTATTCAATCTGCTTCTTAGAGCAAGGCACAAAGGTAGAAAGCAGGGTCCTGGATGCTGTTGGCTACTCAGGTTTAGCCCCCTGGGAAACTCAACAAGCTCCCTTGAGACATCCTGTCCAGAAGCTGCTGAAGGTGCTTTGACTATTCCCTCAAAGGATACCATAAGAAGATAATGATAATATCTCCAAGTCCAAGACTAAGCTCCTTATCTTCCCTCCCAAATCCTGTCCTCTCCCTGACTTTCCCATCACTGTTGATGGCACTATCATCCTTCCCATCTCACAAGCCCGCAACCTTGGCGTCCTCCTTGCTTCTGCTCTCTCATTCACCCCACCCCTCCACTCCATCCCAAAACCTGCTGGTCTCACCTCCGCAACATCGCCAAGATCTGCCCTTTCCTCTCCATCCAAACTGCCACCTTGCTGGTTCAATCTCTCCTCCTATCCCGACTGGATGACTGCATCAGCCTCCTCTCTGATCTCCCTTCCTCCAGACTCTCCCTGCTTCAGTCTATACTTAACTCTTCTTCCCGGATTATCTTTGCACAGAAACGCTCTGGGCCTGTCACTCCCCGCCTTAAAAATCTCCAGTGGTTGCCTGTCAACCTACGAATCAAGCAAAAATTCCTCACTCTCGGCTTCAAGGCTGTGCATCACCTTGCCCCCTCGTGCGTCACCTCCCTTCTCTCCTTCTACAGCCCAGTCCAAACCCTCAGCTCCTCTGCCACTCACCTCATCATTGTGCCTCGTTATCGGCTGTTCCACCATCGACCCCCGGCCCACATCTTCCCCCTGGCCTGGAATGCCCTCCCTCCACACATCCGCCAAACTAGCTGTCTTCTTCCCTTCAAAGCCCTACTGAGAGCTCACCTCCCCCAGGAGGCCTTCCCAGACTAAGCCCCCTTTTTCCCCTCCTCCCTCCCATCCCCCTCCACCTCCTTCCCCTGACCACAGCTATACAACTTGTATATATTTGTACAGATTTATTACTCTATTTTACTTGTACATATTTACTACTTTATTTTGTTAATGATGTGCATATAGCTATGGTTTTGACACCTGTCTACATGTTTTGTTTTGCTGTCTGTCTCCCCCTCCTAGACTGTGAGTTGGTTGTTTGGTAGTGACCATCTCTATATGTTGCCGACTTGTACTTCCCAGGTGCTTAGTACAGTGCTCTGCACACAGTAAGCGCTCAAGAAATACGATTGAATGAATAATAATAATGATGGTATTTGTTAAGTGCTTACTATGTGCCAAGCACTGTTCTAGGCTCTGGGGTAGATAAAAGGTAATCAGGTTGTCCCACATGGGGCTCACATTCCTAATCCCCATTTTACAGATGTGGGATCTGAGGCAAAGAGAGCTTAAGTGACTTGCCCAAGGTCACACAGCAGACAAGTGGCGGAGCTGGGATTAGAACCCATGACCTCTGACTCCCAAGCCCGGGCTCTTTCCACTAAGCCACGCTGCTTAGTGGCTTACACATGTACAAGTTTATGGGGTATTTTGCGGAGTCGGTAGGTGTTTCAGACTGACAATAAACTTGCAGCCATGTACAGCCTGCACCTGGGAAATCTGACTGGCAGCCAAAGATCTGTTCAGTCAATACGTTGATCAAAGCTGTCTCTGAATTCTGCTAACACCACACGGTATGCAGTCCGATGGTGCGCTAGGAGATCTGGGCTCAGATCATTTCATAATCTAGTCTCTGATTCAAACCCAATAAATCTAATGGCTGATGCAAGTTAGAACAAAATAGATGCTGCACAACCCGGAAGAACTCAACTAATTGATGATTTTAAATATACCTTTTTGGAGACAAGCATTTTGGAGTTTGCCTTCTCTACTCTAGAAAGGCGGCATGGCTTAGTGGAAAGGGTACGGGTTTGAGAGTCAGAAGATAATAATGATGGCATTTGTTAAGCACTTCGTATGTGCCATGCACTGTTCTAAGTGCTAGGATAGATGCAAGGTAAACAGGTTGTCCCACGTGGGGCTCACGGTCTTCATCCCCATTTTACAGATGAGGTGGGTTCTAATCCCAGCTCCACTGCTTTTCAGCTGTGTGATCTTGGGCAATTGCTTAACTTCTCTGTGCCTCGGTTATCACATCTGTAAAATGGGGATGAAGACTGTGAGCCCCACGTGGGACAACCTGATTACCCTGTACCTTCCCCAGCTCTTAGAATGGTACTTGGCACATGGTAAGCATTTAACAAATTCCGTAATTATTATTACTTCAGAGTATTTTTCAGGGAGGGAGGATGCATTAGTAGATCCATACAGGAATCATTGGAATCTTTTGCCACTTTTTAAGCGAAGACCTGAAGATTCTCTGAACTTTATCCTCATAGAGTGGGCTTTCTGTAGACTCTGCATAATTGCCATTATTTATTAGGCACCCATTATGTGCAGGGCACTAAATGGAGTTGCAAAGGACAGAAGAGATACTGCACCTGGTCTTGAATAGCTTGCAGTTAAATACATGATGTGGAGGTAGGAATAATAATAATGATAATATTTGTTAAGCACTTACCAAGTACTGTAATAAGCCCTGGAGTAGAAACAAGTCCCGTATGGTGCTCAAGTCCAAGTAGAAGGGAGAACAGGTTTTGAGTTTCCATTCTGTAGAGAAAAGAATAGACACAGAGAATTTAAGTGACTTGCTGAAGGCCACACAGCAGGCAATTGGCAGAGTTGGGATTAGAACCCAGGTCCTCTGACTCCCAAACCCAAACTGTTTCCTCTAGGCCAAGCTGCTTTCCTTGATGCAGAAGAGACCTGGCAACACGTTCACCAACTATGATACTGACTGGGCAAGAAGACAAGGTATGGGTAATAGTTATTGGGGTAATTGTAGTTGGTGGGACAAATTTGGAGATCTCCAGGAGGAGGTGAGCTGGAGGAACAGCTCCGAAGGAGTGGAAAGAGATGACTCAGAGACAAGAGTCAAGGAAGGTGAAAGGAGAAGAGGGGAATATGGGTTTAGAAGTAGGTTTGCCTGGACTGAGGGTCTGGACTGGAGAGCAGAAGGAGATTAGGACAGTGAAGAAAGGGGTGATCAGCTGAGGGTGAGACTCAAAGCCACTCTCCTCTTGCTCCCATTCTCCTCGCCATGAAGCAGCAGGGTCTAGTGGAAAGAGCCCAGCCCTGGGAGTCAGAGGACCTGAGTACTAAACCCAGCTCCACCACTTATCTATTCATTCAATCGTATTTATTGAGTGCTTACTGTGTTCAGAGCACTGTGCTAAGCGCTTGGGAAGTACAAGTTGGCAACATATAGAGATGGTCCCTACCCAACAAAGGGCTCACAGTCTAGAAGGGGGAGACAGACAACAAAACAAAACATGTGGACAAGTGTCAAGTCGTCAGAATAAATAGAAATAAAGCTAGATGCACATCATTAACAAAATAAATAGAATAGTAAATGTGTACCAGTAAAATAAATAGAGTAATAAATCTATACAAACATATATACAGGTGCTGTGGGGAGGGGAAGGAGGTAGGGCGGGGGGGATGGGGAGGCAGAGAGGAAAAAGGGGGCTGCCCCTTAACTTCTCTGTGCCTCCATTCCTTCACCTGCAAAATAGGGATTTAATACCTGTTCTTCCTCTTACTTAAGACTATGAGCTCCATGAAGGACCATGTCTGACCTGATTAACTTGATTACCCCGGTGCTCAGTACAGTGCTTGGCACTATACGGGGCTTAACAAATATCATAATTATTACTATAATCGTCAGCACCATGCATCCAAGCCCTCTCCCCAAGTTCTCTCATCCCCTCTTTTGGGTCAATAACCTCTTCTCCAAATCCCATTCCTTTCCCCTAAACCAACTTGGCATATGGTGTAGCAGGTAGAGCCCGGGCCTGAGAATCAGAAAACCATCTGTCTAATCCCAGCTCCTCCACTTGTCAATCAATCAATCAATCAATCGCATTTATTGAGCGCTTACTGTGTGCAGAGCACTGTACTAAGCGTTTAGGAAGTACAAGTTGGCAACACATAGAGACAGTCCCTACCCAACAGTGGGCTCACAGTCTAGAAGGGGGAGACAGAGAACAAAACCAAACATACTAACAAAATAAAATAAATAGAATAGATATGTACAAGTAAGGTAAATAAATAAATAGAGTAATAAATATGTACAAACATATATAGATATATACAGGTGCTGTGGGGAAGGAAAGGAGGTACGATGAGGGGTATGGAGAGGGGGACGAGGGGGAGAGGAAGGAAGGGGCTCAGTCTGGGAAGGTCTCTGCTGTGTGACCTTGGGCAAGCCACTTAACTTATCTGTGCCTCAGTTACCTCACCTGTAAAATGGGGAATGAGACTCTGAGCCCCACCTGGGACATGGACTGTGTCGAACCTGATTTGCTAGTCTCCACCCCAGCGCTTAGTACAGTGCCTGGCACAGAGTAAGCACTTAACAAATACCATAATTCTTCTTCTTATTGTTGTTATTATCACCTCCTTCCTTTGGCAGAGAGGCGAAAGAGGAGGAAGCTCTTCCTGATCTACCTTTTGTGAAAATCATTCCTGGTCACTGGTGCCTATGAGAAAATCTGCACAGAGACTAGCTAACTGCAGGGTTGTTCAAGCCTTGCCTGCATCTACCCCCAAAGTAATGATAATAATAATAATGATGGCATTTGTTTAGCACTTACTATGTGCAAAGCACTGTTCTAAGCACCGGGGAGGATACAAGGTGATCAGGTTGTCCCACGTGGGGCTCACAGTCTTAATCCCCATTTTACAGATGAGGAAACTGAGGCCCAGAGAAGTTAAGTGACTTGCCCAAAGTCACACAGCTGACAACTGGCGGAGCCAGTATTTGAACCCATGACCTCTGACTCCCAAGCCCGGGCTCTTTCTACAGAACAAAGGGATGGCATATGCGCTGCATGACTGGGGAAGGGAACCATGTTGAAGAAGAGAAGCAGGAAGAACTTGTGGAATCGCTTCCAGAATCACTGAAGCATATGCAAAATGGAACTGCAGCTGCTCAGCTCAGAGTTCAGCGAATCTCATTTTAATGGGTCACTAAGCTGGGCCTACCTAGAAATGACAGCCGTGACAACAGATCTTATACAACGCATTGATTTTCTCTGAACAAAGCAGCATGACAAGACTGGGGAGCAGTTAACCTCTCCTCAGTGGGATTGGTGTCTTTAACCAGGGAACAAGGAATAGTATGAGATCTCTAGATTGAAGAATTCAAACTGGCCCTGGATTCTGTGTTGGTGTGAGCCTGGATTACTCAGTCATTATTTAGAAATCAGTTGTCCTTTACTGAAGCTCTACGATTGTTTGTAGACAAAGACTTCATGTGCTTGTCACCAATTTATCTACGGAAATAGCATGGACTAGTGGAAATGGTTCAAGCTGGGAATCAGGGGACCTGGGTTCTAGTCTCGGCTCCACCACTTGCTTGCTGTGTGACCTTGAGCAAGTCACTTAATTTTTCTGGGCCTGTATCCTCATTTGTAAAATAGGGATGAAATACCATTCACCCTCCCCCTTAGACTGTAAGACTCATGCGAGGCAGGGACTGTGTCTAAGATTATCTTGCATTAACTATTATTATTATGGTGTTTATTAAGTGCTTACTATGTGCCAACTACTGTACTAAGCACTGGGGTAGATACAAGATAATCAGGTCACAAACAGATCCTGCTCCACATGGAGCTCACAGTCTAAGTAGGAGGGAGAACAGGTATTGAATCCCCATTTTACAGGTGAGAAAACTAAGGCACAGCAAAGTGAAACAACTTGCCCAAGGTCACACAGCAGGCAAGTGATGGATCCAGGATTAGAACCCATGTCCCCTGACTCCTAGGCCTGTGCCCTTTACACTTGAGCAGGAAAGAGCCAGACCTGGTAAAGACAGTTCCACAAATGGCTTAGGATACAAAATCACCTTGGTACTTTATTTCAATAACCCAGAATTGTTGCCTGTGAATCGATAATCTCTCACCTTGACTACTAAAGCTTTATCTCTGCTGGGCTCCTAAGAGTAATCTTTCTTTCCTCATGTATTCAAAATGCCTCCCTGTAAAGCACATTTCTCTTCCTCTCAGTTCAGGTTCTTTTCCTCTTTGAATCACTCCACTGACACCCGCTTACCTAAGACATAAAAATTCCACATGCCATTTTTAGCCTAACTGCCTTCATCTCTAGGCTCGTTTCTTCTAACTCTTCATTTCTATTTTTCTGTCCACCTTAACCTGTCACCTTAATACTCCCTGGATATCCTTATGGACTCACGAACTTTCTTCCTTTTGTATTTCCTCATGCGCTTCTGCGAAGCATTTCTCTTTTCACATGCCAAGCATAATGCTAATAGTTTCAGGCTCCAATAGTCATACAATCTCTCTGAAATGTAACCATCCATTGCACTGAGGAGCTTGGATTTCAATTGCAATGCCTACATAACACAGCAACCTAACTTAGTCCATATTTTTCCACCTGAAACTATATTCAGGATTCACAAATGCCCCACTTTGTACTCACCCCACCTCACTTTTTTGACTCAATGCTTAAAGATGGAACATACAAGGAGTTCCCCTATATCATTGGAGTTTTGTCCTAAAAGAATCTTGGGTTCCAGGATAATCAATATAATCACTACTGATTCAATGGGAATGCACAGACGAGTGCCATTTTTAGTATAAAATCCTATGTTACTTCTTCATCCATCAGCATCACCGTCAATGGTATGTACTGAGCATTTACTGTAGGCAGAGCATTGTATTAAGTACTTGAGAGAGTACAACAGAGAGAGACACTCCCTACCCACAGTGAGTTTATAATCTAGCCATTTAAGGTCTGTTGACTAAGATGGGAAATAGGAATACAGAGCACACAGGGAAGAATCAATCCATGGTATTTATGGAACACTTACTGTGTGCAGAAGTACTCCACTAAGCATTTGGGAGATAGAGTGCACTTACTGAATGCAGAGTACTGCTCTAAATGTTTAGAAGAAAATAATGCTTCAAGATTTCCCCTACCAAGGACCTAGGTTCTAATTCTGTCTCTGCCACATGTCTGCTGTGTGACTTTGGGCAAGTCACTTAACTTCTCTATGCCTCAGTTACCTCATGTGAAAAATGAAAATTAAGCCTGTGAGCTCTATGCAGGACAGAGATTGAGTCCAACCTGGTTAGCTTGTATCTACCCCAGTGCTTATAACAGTGCTTGACACATAGTAAGGGGATAACAAATACCATCACCATCATCATCATCAACATGTCTGTCTGCTCCTCTAATAATAATGATGGTATCTGTTAAGTGCTTACTATGTGCCATGCACTCTTCTAAGTGCTGGGGTGGATATGAGCTAATCAGGTTGTCCCATGTGGGGCTCACAGTCTTAATCATCATTTTACAGATGAGAGAACTGAGTCACAGAGAAGTTAAGTGACTTGCCCAAAGTCACACAGCTGACAAGTGGCGGAGCTGGGATTAGAACCCACGACCTCTGACTCCCAAGCCCAAACCTCTTTCCACTAAGCCACGCTGCTTCTCTAAACTATAAACTGCTTGTTGGCAGGGAAACCTTTGTACTGAACAATCCTGGGTGCTTAGTCCAGTGCTCTGCACACAGTAAGGGCTCAATATATACCATCGATTGATTACGATAGGAAGAAGCAAGGGACATGTCCAAATTGCACCAACTTCTACCTGGAAACAAGAAAGCAGTTTCTACTCCTGGGTAGAAAAGTATCTGGATGTTTTAAGCACATATGAGAGCCCCTTGGAGATAAGGAAAAGTAAATGATATCTAAACAAATAGACTGTAGCTTGTTGTGAGCAGGGAACTTGTCTACCAACTTTGTTATATCATCCTCCCCCAAACACTTAGTACAGTGCTCTGCACACAGTATTTGCTCAATAAATACAATTGATTGATTGAAATAGAAAGGGATAACTGTTATCCTGACTTTTAGCATTCCTTTTGGTAGTTCAGTATGATTTCTTGGTACTAATAAACCTTGTTTATCTCCCCGGCCCCTGCCTATCTTGTCCGAAGACCTATCCATTGATGCTGTGCTATTCTCCTCTGGTTCCATCAATCAGAACGTTTCCCTCTTCCAGAAAGGTGCTCCCAGGGCACAGCTAATCCGTGACTTCAGTGCAGTTTTGTGAGCTGACCTTTAGCTTACTGAGATAACGTCTCAGAATCCTCCACAGAGAGCTGGATGGAAAAATTCTGGGAAAGACTGGACTATTTTTGACCTCACTCCCCTCACTGCCTCCACCTCAAAGGTGGCTGTCTGGAGAGGAGAAGCTATTTCTCAAATTGGATATATAATTCATAGGAACATTAGCCATCTTTAAGGATGAAAGTTACTTCTCTAATCCCCAGGTTTTAAGAAACAGACTTCCATGAGCTTCAAATTAAGTTTGGCATTCCAACTTCTAACACAGCCAAATAGTTCTGAAAATCGTAAATGGAAAAAGCCTGTCATTTCACCCATAAATCTGTCCTTGAATGGGATGTTGCTGCACTCACAGAATAATCATGAACCAAGGATCACTTTAGTTAACTGAATTCATTCCACCTCCACACTTGGGTGAAGAAGCCTCATTTTGTTCCACTCCACAGGTTTACAAGGAGTCGTACAAGTGACACTTCCAACTCAGCTACACCAGTGGAAGCTTGCAGATTCGCCTCCCTGGGCACATTGGCATTTTAGGCTGAACCAATTAAGCTACTTCACATCAACAGGCCTTCTAGTCTCCTTAAGCCTTTTTGATTCCCCCTCCTCTTGAACCTGCCGAGTGGAACTTTGTTTATGGTGAGTTAACTTTGGCGACACTGGACTCCTTGGTCCTGTTAATCAGCAGGTGATCCAGAGGGTCTGGACCTCTCTTTAGCCTGGGACACTCAACTGAACGAGCCTGTTCTTCCAGCTCCTTTCTTTGATCTAGCCTCCATATTCTTTCTCTTGATTTTCCAGATTGCAATTTTAGACATTGCAATTTAGAGTTACAATCATTACAACTGTGGGATTCATTAAGCGCTTACTACATGTCAAACACTGGGATAAGTGCTGGGATCAATACACAGATAATTAGATCAGCCACAGTTCCGCTTCTCCTTGGGGCTCACAGTCCAAGGAGGAAGGTGAACAGGCATTTATTGAATCCTCACTTTACATGTTCATTTTAAATTCAACTTCATTTTACAGATGAAGAAATTGAGGCCCAGAGAAGTTGAGTGACTTACCCAATGAAACCCAGCAGACAAGGGGCAGAGTGGTGATTGGAACCCAAATTCTCTGACTCCCAAACCCCTGCTCTTTTCACTAGGCCATGTTAGCAGTGCCTACTTTCCCCTTAACGGCAGCATCGAGAATACCCAGACCCAGGCTGTTACCACCTCACCTCATGTTTTCTAATGGTGGTTTGGACCTGAGCTTGAAGTGATGTGGGAGAGGGTGGCAGGGGTGGGCAAACCACTCCGGGACTTATCAGCAGATGCCTGAGCTGCAGGTGTGTTTTCTCAAGATGAGACACATTTTGACAGCAAGACGGAGCTGTTGTCCCCCTTCTTCAAATTTGCTCTCACTGCAGCTGACAGTCACAATATGCATCAGATTTTGCTCTCTACTTGGGGATTTTTTACCAAAAGTATCCATGCTAACTTTAGTACACACCCAGTAGTCAAAGTAACCCGATAGAAGGAATTCAGGACTAGAAATCAGGTGATGTAGTAAGAGTCGTATCTCTGGAGGCCTTCCCAGACTGAGCCCCTTCCTTCCTCTCCCCCTCGTCCCCCTCTCCATCCCCCCATCTTACCTCCTTCCCTTCCCCACAGCACCTGTATATATGTATATATGGTTGCACATATTTATTACTCTATTTATTTATTTATTTATTTTACTTGTACATTTCTATCCTATTTATTGTATTTTGTTGGTATGTTTCGTTTTGTTCTCTGTCTCCCCCTTTTAGACTGTGAGCCCACTGTTGGGTAGGGACTGTCTCTATGTGTTGCCAATTTGTACTTCCCAAGCGCTTAGTACAATGCTCTGCACATAGTAAGCGCTCAATAAATACGATTGATTGATTGATTGATTGCTCCTTGCCTGCTGTATGACCTTGGTCAAGTCATTTAACTTCAATGTGTCCCAATTTCCTCATCTGTAATATAATAAAATATTGTTTTTACCTCCCCTCTTACTCTGTGAGGCCCGTATGAGACAGAGACTGTGTTCAATCTAATGGTCTTATCAATCCCGTTTAGCACATATGTGTTTCATGACATTATTTTTTATTTATGGCATTTTTTTAAGAGCTTACTCTGTGTCAGACACTGTACTAAGCGTTGGGGTAGATACACACTAATCGTTCATTCATTCAATCGTATTTATTGAGTGCTTACTGTGTGCAGAGCACTGTACTAAGCGCTTGGGAAGTGGTTGATGGAGTCTTGTGTCAAGGCGTTAGGGCAGGGTTAAGTGGCAGCATATGAGAGAGGGGGAAATTTGGCTTGCAGTGACCATTTTTCATTATTAGCTTCTGCTTCCTGGATCATTCGGTAGTCAGAGGAGGCACCTAAGTCTTGCAGTACAAATTAATAGTTAATGGCGCCTGTTGCTTTTAAATAATGTCAACTGTTTTCATAAATCAATATGAGGTGTACTAGATGCAACTGGCTGAGCTAAGGTTTTATTGCAAAACTTTCACTTTACACATTCGGTGAAAGCAATTAGCTGAAAATAAATGGGAATCCATTGCTGAGATTGCCAATAAAGTGACATTCGTCCATGTATTTACACAATGGATCTGCATCTGAGCATTTAGAGTCCTTAATATCTGCTCAACAAGTCTTAAAACTCTTTTCAATAATGGTGTTCTTAGCACTCCTTATTTATGTAGCATTGATGAAAATATTCAAGGCGTTTGCTCTGCAAATTTTCCCCCAAGGTATATGTGACAGGCATCAATATCACTGTGTACATTTTACAGATGAGGAAATTGAGACAGATTGAGGTCAAGTGACTTGCCCCGGGAACGCAGGGAGCCTTGCTGAGTTGGGGAGAGGGGAGCTGCTTTTCAGTAACATAAGAAGTTAACCTCAAGTCTGAGCTCAGAATATGAGGGGCCCCACATAATTACAAAACATTACAGTTCTTCTATTGCTATTTGAAAACATATATATATATATATATATATATATATATATATATATATATATATATATATATATATATATATATATATATACTAGCTCCCTCCTGATGGACTTCAGGGTAATGGAGTCTCTTGTCATAGGGGGTCAGGATAAGGTTAGGCATATGAGAGAGAGGAAAGTTTGGCTTGAAGCAACTATGGAGAGGGTGAAGGAATCCAGGAGGGGAAATTGTTCAACAGAAGAGATATTCTGGCTGGAATTTATGTTTTGAGAATAGGAGAAAGAGAGTAGTAATCTTGTTGGTTATTTACTTTGACAAATTTCTAATAAATTATGAATATGTTACTCTTTCAATATTTCTAGCAATGAAACTATGACCATATTTGTTTTTCAGATTCTAAGAACAGTTATGCTGATGAGGCAAGTTCATCTTTAGTTTTTCAAATCACTTTAATAAAGAAAATGAATATATGAAAACAAAGAAACATTTCTTCAGCTCAATGACAAATTGTTTCTCCTTCCAGGGTACATAGGACAAGGTTGTAATATATATATGTGTATATATTTTAGGTCATTTCGGGGGGGACGTTTTGATGGAATTCTTTCATTGGCACAGTTACTCATACATTGGTACACAAGTCTTGCACATTAACTCATTTCATCACAGTGCATATTTCTGGCATAAATTAATAATTCTGCTAGGTTTTTTTCTTTTCCAAAGCCAAAAGTGCAGCAAATTTGCTGATTAATACTTATTTTTTAGGTTGTCATTTAGGGATATTTTTTCTCCTCCCCTAGTATCCCCCTAATATTAATACTTAAGAACAAAATTTCTATTAGAATAGCTAGCACTTTTCATTTAATACCCTGATGATGGAGAACAATGTTTTGTAGTGGAGAACATGAAGCTCAGAGAGGTTAAGTAACTTGTGCATAATTGCACTGGTCATGAAGAGTCAAAGAAACCAGAACTTTAATGAGGTTTAACAAACGAAAAAAATCAGTTCTCCATTTCCAGAGTCAATAAAAGATATATTTCCTAAGTTCCTTTCCATAAGACAACCTGTGCAATAGTGAACTTGGAACATTATATAAACCATCTCCCCTCCCAATCTCCAATTCAGTTATTGGTAACAATCCACTAATTTGGGCATTTGAAATTTTCTCAAACGATGAAGTCTTGGTAGAAGCAAATTAGCATGTGTTTATGCCCAGGTAGGTCTCCACTTTGCCTGTGGAGTCCTGGTGAGAGGAAAGGGTGACACTCAGGAAGTTACTTCAATTTTTATATCCATCTTTCCCATTATAGTGTAAGGTCTTCATAGCCAGGGCACATGTAGTAATAATCATAATATTTGTTAAGCATTTACTATGTGTCAAGCACTGTATAATCCCTGGGGTAGATAAAAGATAATCAGGTCCTACATGAGCCTCACAATCTAAGTAGGAGGGAAAACCAGTTTTGAAACCTCAGTTTGCAGATGAAGGAACTGAGGCACAGAGATGTTAAATGATTAGCCCAAAGTCACACAGCAGGCAAGCAGTGGAGCTGATTAGAATCCAGGTCCTCTGAATTCCAGGCCCGTGCTCTTTCCATGAGGCCACAAGTATCCCACACTTTTGTTGCTAGTGCTTAGTTTAGTGCTGGGCACATAGTAAGCAATTAACAAATACCATTATTATCATTGTGCTTTTGCAAGTACTAAGTACACCCAGTTGGCCCTCAATAAACAGCATTACTTGGCCTTATTCCCAATCACCCATTACCTGCTATCTCTGATTTTAAAGAAATGAAGCCTGATATTCATTCATTCATTCAATCAATCGTATTTAGTGAGCATTTACTGTGTACAAAATACTGTGCTAAGCTCTTGGGAGAGTATACTATAATGATAAAAAGACATATTTATGACAACAACCAAAAACTTTCTAAATTGTTTCCACTATTTTTATGGTATTTGTTAAGTGGTTACTGTGTGCCAAGTATTGTTCTAAGCACTGGTTAGATACTAATCTGGCCTGATGAATATGCTTTTCTGCCCACTTACTTCAAAAGTTTCACCAGAGCCATAACCAGTCAGTGATCCTGTGAACTCTGTTTGAACTTTAAGGGTAATTAAATTTTTTAAAAAATGGAAACCTAAACCCTAAGTTGGTTTCTGAATAACAAAAGGTCTACCTGAAAAATGAATAAAAAAGAACTTTTTTTTCTACAGATGAGTCATTTTTCCTTCACTCTGATACTTCTTTGTCAGGTGGAGGGTAGAAAAGTAATTTCACGTTCCCATTCTGAAACTCCTTCTTTGGGGAACAGTGTGAATCCCACTCTCAGGGTTGGGGAACATTAAGCTCATTTTGGTGGGTGGTGTTTGCTTTTGTTCTCCCAAGGCTAAATGTCAGCCTTCGGTTCTACAGAACCTCTATGTTCTTTTTCCTCTCCCACTCACTCCTCCTTGCCATCGCAGAGACCTGACTCTCTCTTGCCTGTCGATGCCATGTCTCCTGCCATTCTCTCCTGAGGGGTACTTCACTTTTTGACTCACAGAGACTACTCTCGATTCAAGGGAAAGGTAGAAATATCATCTCAGTTTCTCCATCTGTAAAGTGGAAACAAGCTCCCTGCCTCTCCCTACCTCTTAGATTGAGAGCCCCATGTGGGACAGGGACTGCATGTGATCTGATTACTTTGTATCTATCCCTGAGCTTAGCACATAGTGAGTCAGTACTTAATAAGTACTATAATAAAAGGAAGCACCTGGAAGGGAGAGCAAGGAGGGGGTGAAGAAGAGGTCCCAGTGGAAGATACAGATGCTCCCCTTTATAAGTGCATTTCAGAACACTACTGTTGAGAAAGGTGCAGTAGCTAACCTCAGTTACTCTGCTGTCTGGGGCTGGTTCTCTTTACCCTGACAAAGGGACATGTAATTATGTCCTTCCCTCCAAGAGAGAAAGCAAACTATCCTGGTTTGCAATCAGTCAAGTGCTTGAGCACTTACTGTGTGCCGAGCACTGTACTAAGTACTTGGGAGAGTACAGTATAACTATCATGTTTATTGAGTGCTTTACTGTATGCACAGCACTGCACTAAGCGCTTGGGAGAGCACAATGCAGTGGAGTTGGTGGATCATTACCTGCCCACAATGAGCTTACAGTCTAGAGGTGGAAATGACACAGAGTCCAGAAAGGTAGTCCAGATGGTGGGTTTGGTTCAGAGGGAGTATTTCTGCTAGCCCTCCAAACTCTCCAACCTAGAGATGCCAGTCAGACACAAATGGATGAAAATTGCATCAGGTGCAAAAGTATCGAACTACGTATCTTCCCGTGGAAAACCTCCTTTTAATACTTTCTAACAATAAGTGCGATGACACCGAGTAGCAATTCTGAATAACCCAAGATGACCAAAAATGCTCCCAACTTTCCCCCATTGGTTTGAATGCTGCTGCCGGGGTCCGTAAGCCCGTGGACTATTATTTTTGCCTATTTTCTCTGTCCTATAAAGGGGATCTCTTGCCTCATGTCACCTATATATGGGATTGTTGCTTATTTCCTGGTTTTATCACTTTTCCCTGGAGAAGCCTGAAGAAGAGAATATAACTAACTGGTCTGTATTTGTAGGCCCGAAGCTCACTCCCCTGGAATGCCCCTCCCCGATTCCAGAGAAACAAAGACTAGCCTAGGACAGCTTGGAGAAATAATATAGGGATGGCACTGTGTGATCCAGTGTGAAAAGCAGTGTGCCCTAATGGATAGAGCATGAGCCTGGGAATCAGGAGGACCTGCGTTCTGATCTCTGGACTGTAAGCTTGTTGTGGGTGGAGAATGTGTCTGTTTATTGTTCTATTGTACTCTTCCAAATGCTTAGTACAGTGCTCTGCATACAGTAAGCACTTAATAAATATGATTGAATTAATAATCCTGCCTCTGCCACTTGTCTGTTGTGTGACCTTGGGAAAATCATTTCACTTCTTTGTGCCTCAGTTACCTCATCTGCCAAGTAGGATTATAGGACTGTGAGCCCCTTGTGGGTCATGGACTGTGCCCATGTATTATTATCTTGTATCCTGATTAGCTTGTATCCATCCCACGGCTTGTTACAGTGCCTGGCATATAACAAGTGCTTAAACAAATACCTTTTTTAAAAACAAATGGCATTTCCCAGATGTCATTTCTAGTTAAAGGAGTTAGCAAAATAGGAGGAATCCTTTTATGGTGAATAGTCTGCTGAACGCACTGCTGAGCTGAGTTCCACATGGTTACCAAATCAACAAGCAGAGGTAATTAGAGAATAGACTGGAAACTACTTTAGAAAAACCTCAGTTTTAGCCATTCCCCTAAACTTTGGGGAGGAGTTGAGGCACATGAGGAAACCATTTTGGAAAAATAAAGGCACTACAATAAATTCTAGGAATTATTATTCATGATGATCCCTCTTCCTGTCCTAGTGAGCTGGCAACTATATAGTTATAGTAATAAATAATTTATGTAGTTGTATTTTTTATTTGCCTTTCCTTACCTTTGAGTCACTGGGCCCCAAGAGCAGGAACTATGATGTGTAATCCTGGATCCAGGTCAGTGCTCTCTGCGCTGCAGACCCTCAATCGGTATTTGGTGGGGTCAGATGAAGTGACCACCCTTCATTATAAGCAAAATAAAATAGAATCTCACAGCCCCACCTCTAAGCAAATCATTCTTAAATGGTCAAACAATCCTCCAGTCAAATAGCATCATTTCCCCTTCTGCCATGAGTAAAATTGATATATTTTTAATGGTATTTGTTAAGGGCTTACTATGTGCCAGGGACTATGCTAAGCACTGGGGTAGATTCAAGATGATCAGGTATCACATGGGGCCTGCAGTTTAAGTAGGAAGGAGAATAGGTATCAAATCCCCATTCTGTGGATGAGGGAACTGAGACACAGAGAAGTTAAGTGACTTGCCCAAAGTCACACAGCAGACAAAAAGCAGAGCTAGGCTTAGAACCCAGATCCTCTGATTCCTAGGCCTGAGCTCTTTCTATTAGGACATGCTGCTTTTCTGCCAACCATAGAAAGAGACATGATACCCTGATGGATTTCCCCCAGAAGGTTTGCTTACTGTGAGCTAAGGACTCAGGTGGATACAAGGCTAGAAGATCAGACAAAGTCCCTGTCTCTGTCCCAGCCCCAACCAGGTTTCATCATTTCTGTTTTACAGATGAGGAAAACTGAGTTTGACCAGAGAGGTTAAATGACTTGCACAAGGTCACACAGTAGGCTAGTGGAGGAACTGGCACTCAAACCCAACAGCATGACTTAGACTATGAGGTTCATGTGGGATGTGATTATTTTGCATCTACCCCAGCGTTTAGTACATAGTAAGTTCTTAACAAATACCCCAGTTCTTATTAAACACAGCTCTCAGCTCCTAATCTTGTGGTCGTTCCACTAGGCCACGTTGCCTCCCTGTGCTAAGCCTAAACTCATCTCTAGCCTGTAAGCTAATTGTGGGCAGGAAACGTGTCCATTTATTGTTATATTGAACTTTTCCAAATGCTTAGTACAGTGCTCTGCACTCTGTAAGCCATCAATGAATATAATTGACTGAATGAATGAATAAACCTTCATTTTAAAGAACAATTAGAAGTATGGGGGAATGGAGGCAGGAGGATTAAGGGATGTAAATTCATCCTTAGGAGACAATGCAGTGGGGGTTGATACTGACATGATTTACTTCAAGGAATTACTCAAAGAAGATCCATGTAGATGACCTCCTTCCGCGAGCATCTACAGCTTGGGAGGAGAGTAAGAGTGGCATATGACATAAGAGAGAAATGCTGAATTTTAGAAACCTCCTGTCACGTAGATTTGCTAGTCAAATGAATGTCATAAGGGCTTTTAATTGGTTAAAGAAAGTATAGTGTTTCCTTTGGATTCTCTCCCTTTGCCAGAGTCTACGTGCTCGGAACCACTCACACATTCCTTCTGCTGAGCAGTTTTCGAGGCTTCACTTGTTCTGCTTGGATGGTGCACAATTCTCTGCTACTTATCAATCTGGCAGCCGGTCTGCGGCTGCCTTCCCCTTAAAGCCAAAAAAGAAAACCACAAACCCGTCCCGTTTGCTTTACAGCCGTCCCTCTGCTCAGGAAGCCAGCCAACCACAGCCGATCAAGAGTTTCAGACGATGACACCAGGATTTTTGCTTGTAATCACCGGAGATGAAAAGTGAGTGAGTGAGATGCTTTCTGAGGGACTAACTAAAAGAGAAAACGCTTCTGAGAAGGATGTTGTTTTGGCTGGTGCCAAGGCAGTGATCAAAAGGGGATTTCATGAGACACTAGCAGCCAAAGAAGACTCCAGAAAAGAAATGTGAAATGTTGACTTGAGCAAAGTTAATGGGCCATATTCCCCAGAATAGAAAGTCCCCAGAAAAGTTTTCCTTGCAATGCACAGCGGGACAGAGAAAACAGCACTGATGTATAATGCGTGGCAAAGCCTAGCAGCTTTCAGGGGAGAGCTTCACTGCTCTTTATCAACTCTGTCTTCCAGGTGAGGTTGGTCTCATTAACCCAAGACATACAGGTGAGTAAATTGCCTCGCCTACAGCCTGGCTGGGGGGGAAACAGAGGAAGCGACCCTCGGAATGCCACTCTGAAAAACATTAGAGGCGCCCAGCACTTTCAGAGTGCATCATTCACCAAGATGGCTCAATAAATCTGTCTATGACAAGATGGTGATTTACTCAGAATGGCCTCTGGACCACATAAAACGTGTGGTTTGATTGCTGGAAAACCTGTGTCCAAATAAAATGTTCAAATGCTTTCCGAATGAACTTTAGCATTGATGGAGTTGTTTGTACTTTCCAACCCACTCACAGCCATCAGTTACTGAGATACGAGTCCTGGGGCTGAAATGCTGGGAAATGGTAAAGACTAATAGTTAGGGATTTGTATATTGAGAATAGGATATCAGGGCAGTCGTCTCCCAAGAAGGAGGCCGGAGTTACCATTTCAACTGTGAAACACATTGGTAAACTAATTGCAGCTTTAATATTGGTCAGGAGGCGTAACTAAGTGTTTAGTATCTCGGTCCCCACTGGTAAAATATGGAGAAGAGAGGACATCTACTGGAAGAGTAGAGGAGGAAACTAGTGATCCCATCAGCTCTTGGAGGACACAGAGGATAAAACTCTCATCATGCTAAGTGCTCAGTGGATGCTCCAAATACTTCTCAGTGGTCTCTGGTAACAGTTTTATAGAGCAAAGTTTGAGGACCAGTTGGGGCAGTTGCTTTCTAGATTTGATGCTTGACAGCTTCAGAGAATGAGCCTGAGGTTTGAAGGTGGAAAGAAATCTCTTTGGCAGTGCTCATATCCTGATGGGATTGAAATTATATGGGATGGATGAAGCATGTTAAAAAACAAAAATCAGTAAACTAGAGACACTGTATTTCAGGAAAGTTCACTTCAATGGGACTAGAGAAACAGTAGAAAAAAAGCCCCTGGTGTCAAGCAAGGTAGGAATCCACAAAAACGGCTACTTAAAATGACTACAGAGGAGGAGATGGAAAGCAGGGAGTGGGAAGGAGGGGAAGAAATTGAGAATGAGGGAAGAGGGCCAGGCAAAGAGAAAATGGGGAAAAGGGGGAAGAGAGAAGGAGGGGGGAAGAAAGATGGGAAAGAGGCCAGAGGAGAGAAGAAAGGAGAGGGAGTGATGGACAGGCAACACTGTTGTACTCTCCCAAGCACTTAGTACAGTGCTCTGCACACTGTAAACACTCAATAAACACCAATGATTGACGGAAAGTGTGGGAGAGAATAGAGCTGGGGAGAGGGAGGCGATCAAAGAAGATCAGAGAAATGTCTCACTTTCTTTTAAAGAATTATTGTGGTATTTGTTAAGTGTTTACAACGAGTCAAACACTGTTTTAAGCACTAAAGTAGATACACAGGTTTATCAGGTTGGACAAGGTCTCTGTCCCACTTGGGGATCACAGTCTAATTTATTTTGCTTTTCCTGCTGGCTTTGCCACCACTAGCTCCACAGATCTTTCACTGCAGCTTCTACTGCTCAAAGCAGGACTTCCACAGCTTGTGCCGTGTTCCTAATGGCCAGCAGGTCAGGGAGCATAATGTGGGAAGATGGCCACTTTCTGGCTCTTTCTCAAAGGGCAAAACTCAAAGCCAAAGAAGAAACTTTCTCTAACCCAAAGGAGGGTAGAGATAGAGGGAAATAGCCCATCGTAAGAGCTGCCTGGAGAGCTTTAATCAAATGGAAACAGGGTCAGCTTACCAAAGAGGAGAACAGGGAGATAGTGAATAATTGCAGAAATCAGAAAAGCAAAATCAAGAAAGGCCTAAAGGAAAATGGAAAAAAAGTCTTTCAAATACATTGGAAAAAGGATAAAGGAATATGTTGCCCCTTTATCAGGGAAAGCTTTAAAGAGATGACCCTGAAAAGGTGGAGAGAGGCTTTTCATAGCATTTTTAACCTCTATCTTTACAGAAAAGGTCAACTAGGTACACTTGGGGTGGGAGAGCAGGAGAACTTCCCTCAAATAAGGCAGAATCTTGTGCATGATTACTTTATTACTTAAAATTGATGTGTTCCAATCTGTGGGCACCAATGACTTGAATACTAGGCTACTGAATTGGCTGACCTTATCAGAGAGCCACTAGCAATTTTCTTTGAGAACTCTTGGAGGTTGAGAGAAATGCTGGAAGCATGAAAAAGGGCAAATATTGTCAATCCTTGAAATGGGAGAACTGTGGTATGGGGGATATGAAGCAGGGAGAAAGTTCCAGACAGGAAGTAGGGCAGGAGAGCTGAGAATGAGAAAGGGTAAGATGGCTAGATTGTGAGGAATGAAGACTGTAAGCTGGGGTGTTGTGGGAAAAGAGAGTCACTGAGGAAGAATGAGAGAGTCAATGACATGTCTTAAAACCAGGTCAAGCTGCCATTTGAGAAGTGGCATCGCCTAGTGGAAAGTCATTCAGTTGTATTTGTTGAGCTTTTACTGAGCTCTTGGAAGAGTGCAATAAAACAATATAACAGAGGCGTTCCTTGCACACAAAGAGCTTACAGTCTAGAGAAAAACTGAAAGAACATGGCCTGGGAGACAGAGGACCTGGGTTCTATCTAATCCCAGCACTGCCAATTGCTTGTTGTATGACCTTGGGCAATTCACTTAACTTCTCTGTGTCTCAGTTTCCTCAACTGTAAAATGGGGATTAAATTATACTCCCCTCTACTTATACTATGAGCTCCATGTGGGATAGGGATTGTGTCCAGTCTGATTAACTTGTATGTACCCCAGCACTTAGAACAGGGCTTGACACGTAGTAAGAGCTTAAATTCGATATTAATAATTTGCTTGATTTCCTGACTGGAGGCTGTATCACCCGCCCCTCCCCGCCCCCACCGCCCACCAAACACCACCCCAATGAGCATGGAATATAGTATGTTATGCTATGGAGTAGAATTAATTCTGTCAGACTAAACTAATTTTCTTAATCAAAGAGCGACAAGTCTGAGGGCAGAAGGCCATTTCCAAAGAAGTAGACTCCATTATCATCCCAGAAATAAAGTTGCCTTCAATTTAAAGATGGCATTGCAGTCTGCATCTAAGAGTGCTCCCTGGTAGTAAGATAGTGTCAAAACGATCTTCCTAATACCTGTTATATCCCTCTTACTGCATTACCAGGCATTTCCTGCAGTTAATTTTTAGGTTGTCATTTAGGGATATAAAAGCGCAAGCACATGTCACAAGCAATAACATTCATCAATCAATTATGTTTACTGAACACTTACTATGTGCATAGCACTGTATCCAGGACTTGGGAGAGTTGGCAGACACATTCCCTGCCCAGCACAAGCATAGAGTCTAGAGGGAGCACATTTCCTGGGTCAAAGCAATGATCCTTCAGCCCCGGATTCTATCACCAATTTGTAGCAGTAGAATGCTTGCATGATCAGTGTGATAACTGCCCTCCTGGACAACCATAACATACTGCAAAGTTCAGCCGAGAAAGTCCTCATGCTGTCCCTCAGGAGATGTTGTTCTGTGTTCAAATCAAACCTGCCGGAGCATTATCACTAAAAGTCACTAGCAAATAGCATAGGTTTTCATGCCTTCTGTCTGACAAAGACCCACTGCTTTGGCACAAGTCCTGCCTACCTAATACATCCACGGTATTTTCAATTGGGTATAATAATAATAATGGTATTTGTTAAGCGCTTACTATGTGCCAAGCACTGTTCTAAGCGCTCAATGGTAATCCTCTGTGCTGTATTGTAGTGGAATACTGTTTACCCTGTCAATAATTTTTTTAAAATGTCTCCCCCATTAAAGTGTAAGCTCTTTGAGGACAGGAATCATGACTACCACTCTTTTGTACTCTCCAAATTCTACAAAGTGCTAAGTACAGAGCTGTGCTCACAGTAAGCACTCAACAAAATTATTGATTGATTGAGTATTGGGCTTGGAGTCAGGAGATAAGTATTCTATTTCCAGCTCTACCTAATCTCTCTTTGCCTCAATCTCCTTAACTGTAACACTGGGGTGATAATATCTGCCTTCCTCCATCTTGCAGAGAAGTTCTGAGAATTAAGCAGAATAGTTGGTATGAAAGTAATTTAGAAAAAAATGAGCACTCCACAAATAAATTAGCCATCTTTTTAAGTTTTCTATCTCATTCTTAGTTTTCTCCTATTTTATTGACCAATTAACCTTAAACTTGTTCACAAGGGGATGATCTGATCCCACAGGGAGGGATTCTTTTAATGTAGAAAATATTGCCTTTATATCAAGGAACTCTGTATTTCTGTCAAACTGGTTTTCAGCTGTTTTAATATTTTCTTTGTCACCTCTCTCTGTGTAGCTGTCCTTTTTTTTCAAAGATACTGACTGAATGCAGAATCCATTCATGTGGCAGAGAAAACTTAAACAAAACAATCTGCTCCACACCGTGAGTAGGTAAAGATTGTCCTTTATAATATGGACAGAGTAGGAATTTATGCTTCTGGTCACTGTTTTTGAATCTGTTACTTGAAATCCTTCTCATCTTCCTAAGGCATTTGCTCAAAGAAAGCAACCTCTTTCCTGCCTGCCAGTTGTTAGACTGGATTGGCAGATGCTGTTATCACTGAGCAGCCCACTGAAGAAAAGTGCATGTATCAACAATTCTACAGTTAGTTATTAAGTTCCCAAGCCCTGTAGGAATGCAAAATATTCATTTTTGAAGATTTTCCATCCATAGCACTTGTGTGTTTGGAAAATATGCTGATGAATATTCTAGCTTGTTATGGGCCGTGAACATGCCTGCTAATTCTGTTGCACTGTACTCTTCCAATGCTTAGTACAGTGCTCTGCACATAACAATGTTTGATAAATACCATTGATTGACTGATTTCCTTGGAATATTTATTAAAAAATGGTGCTTTGATGGGCACAAAATTTGAAGTTGGCTGTAGACCTCACAAGCACGGGCTTGGGAGTCAGAGGATGTGGGTTCTAATCCTGGCTCTGCCACTTAATAATAATAATAATAATGATGGCATTTATTAAGTGCTGATTATGTGCAAAGCACTGTTCTCAGCGCTGGGGAGGTTACAGAGTGATCAGGTTGTCCCACAGGGGGCTCACAGTCTTAATCCCCACTTTACAGATGAGGTAACTGAGGCCCAGAGAAGTGAAGTGACTTGCCCAAAGTCACACAGCTGACAGTTGGCAGAGCAAGGATTTGAACCCATGACCTCTGACTCCAAAGCCTGGGCTCTTTCCACTGAGCCACACTGCTTCTCTTGTCTGCTGTGTGACCTTGGGTAAGTCACTTCACTTCTCTGTGCCTCTGTTACCTCATCTGAACAATGGGGATTAAGAGTCTGAGCCCCATGTAGGAGAGGGACCGTTTCCAACCTGATTGCCTCATATCTACCCTAGTGCTTACAGCAGTACTTGGAAAATACTGTTATTAATATTATCATTATTGTTGTTGTGAAAATAATGATGGATTGCCCATCAGCAGTATATTTAATGCTGATATTTGGTCCTTTCATAAATGTGTAATTATTAATCCTTACCAAAAGGAATAGATGATGGAGATTTTCAATGTTTGAACTTTCTCTTCTCAAAAACAAAAAACAAAACAAAAACCCTGTCTTGTCTTTGTTAATCTTATCTGTCCTTTTTTCAACTTTTTAAAGAATTATTATTGTTATGATTATCGTTGCTATGAAGACAATCAGTTATAGCTCTTTGACACTAAAAGGGGAATACAGAACTGCAAGTAGTGGGGACCGAGCCACTAAGATATTCCCCTCTGAAATTGTAAAGACTCACTAACCAGGTTACACAAATGTTTCTAGTCATTCAGATAGTCTGCACTTCATGCTGTAGGGAATTTACTAGATCAGTGGCATTTATTTAGTGCGTACTGTGTGCAGAGCACTCAGGAAAATATAATAGTACAATAGAAAGTATAATAGTATAATAGAAAGTGTGATAGACACTATCCCTGCCCATGAGGAACTTAGTCTGCCCAAATTCTACAGGAAGGGCAATCTCCAGCCTTCAACCTTTTAGCACCAGTGGTAGGAAGAGTTAACATAAGAAAGTGGCAATTGATGGAGCCTCTGTCACTGACAGAGTCAACACTTAAATACAATTGATTGACTGATTGACATGAATGCCATTCCTTCCTCAGGTTTTGTGGCAAGAGACCAGAAGAATGCACAGTGGAGATCATGATGGTGGTGCCATGATTCTTTCTCTATATGCTACTGCTATTGCTGTTGGCTCCAGCTGAAGGGAATGTTCTTGGAGAGGGGGTATTCTGTGCTGTAAATAGGTATCAGTTGTTCCAATCTAGGTGTTTTTCTCTTTACTATGGCCCATATATCTCTCCGTGTCTTTCTCGAGGTATCTGTCTCTTCGCTGGCACCTCTCTCTGTATCTCACTATTTCAGCCTTTCTCTTGTTTCTCTTTCCTGTCTTTTTTCTTCCTTATGCTCAGACCATAGCAGTATCCCACCCCCAGAAGCTCCTTCCCTTTGTCACTCTGAACTCAGGAAACTATGGTCCCTGTAACTTTAGTGAAGGAAGTAATCCATCTATCCTCATCACAGGGAAAGAATGGGAACATCTTTCAAATAGGATCATTACTTGATTGTAAAAATAATTTTAATAAATGTAATTCACCTCATTCTCTCTCTTTATTGATCAGACTTACTTGGGGAATAGGGAACATATTGCATCTGAAAACCCTAATAACAGCAAACAAACTATTCCTTTACTAATATTCGCACTACCCTCAGCTAGGTCTCCTGCCTGAAGGTAGCTGAGCTTGGTGCTTCTTCTGAAGGCAGAGATGTAGCAATAGGAATGGATCAAATTTTTGAATACCTGTCATAGGAAATGCCCTCCTTTCCACCTGCTCATTTCAAGGCTGACGTATCAAGAATGGCGTGCTTAGAAACAGAAAAATCCCAGACTGGAAAACAATGGGCAAATACCAGAGGGGTAGAATATACAAAATAGGTATAGGTGCAGTCATTCAATCAATGGTATTTATTGAGCATTTACCAGGTGCAGAGCACTGTACTAAGCACTTAGGAGAATATAATGTGAAAGGGTTGCATTGTACATGAAAAGCACACCTAGTTTACAGTAATAAATACTGGTTAATGAATAATATCGGTGATGGTATGACAGTGATCCAGGTGACCAAAGTCTGATAGAGTAAATGTGGGAAGGCTTCTGAAGGAGGGCAGTGATTAGGAACATTTATCTGGGGCGGGAAATTGTTCATTGGAGAAGAGGAGGGAGGTTTTCTAGGTAGCTGGAATTGGGGAAATTCCATTCTAGAGTTCTACCTTCAAACCTCAGTCCACGATATTCTTAGGGAGGCCTTTCCAAATTATTTTTCCTGAAACCAACACAAACTACCTAAATAGCATTTTGGTTGTTCATTCATCGGAACATTTTCATTTTCTCTGGAACCTTGCCATGTAAATAAACTTATCTTTATTTTACCCAAGATTGTGTACTATGTAGGATGCCCTTTTAAATTAGACATTACAAAAATCAATGCAATATCATTAAGGGGACTCTTGCTGCATTAAGACAGTTCTGAGCAAACCCTTTTCTGGTTCTTCCTGCAGGCAAAATGGATATTTAAGCCTAACAAATGGCTGAAGTTGTTTAGTCCGTTCTTTCACTCTTTTGACACTGGTGCATCACCACGGGATGCTCAAATTGTTGGATTGACACCGATGTCACCGTGTTCCATCTTTACTTGAAAGAATCTGCTACCTGTGTCACCACCAACCTTGACCTACCCATTCGTGACAGAGCATACTAGGGGTCCAAGCTAAACAAAGATGAGAGAGAGAGAGAGAAACCTCTTTTATAGCCCACAGACAAATCACCTTAAATCAAGATTAACACAGATCATGCCAAATTGTGGACATCTCATGCTTAGATACCATTATGTTTCACAAATTACTACAAGCACCTTAAAATAGAGTCACCCATCTCTTTCTCTGACACTTGCTGGATGGGTGCCTTAGTAGAGGCAAACCCTGGATGTAATAGATTTCTTCACAAAAACATTAAAAGCTGCCTTCGCCAAAGATTCCCAGAGCACAATGGACAGACGTAATCAATCACTGTGGAAAATTTCTTGTGCCCCCAAATCTTCTTCCCAATTGGATGTGGCAGAGAAAATGAGAGACAAAGAATGATGAAGGTTATGGAGGGAGTGGAATTCACTTGTTTGGAATAGGAGAAAGCATGTGAGGGAGAATAACTTTGAGAGCACTAGAGGAAAGTTAGGGAGCCATCCCTCCAAAAACCTGCAGAACCAATCTTTAACACTGTTCAGTACTGACAACTGAACAAGGACTTAGTGGAAAGAATGAGATTTTCTTTGGACCTAAAGGAGCATCTAATTGTAAGCAACAGACACAAATCACAAATACGTATTTAGTAGTCATCTGGTGCAAAAAATTCCCTGTTGCTAGAAAGAGAGAGCCAGAGCTAAGGATTTCTGGCAAATGCTCAGATATAATCAGTTCAAAATATTTGGTTTTTTTGAACACTGGGAGAGGTTGTTTTAGACTCTGGAGATGGAGAGGAATCTTAAAAGGACATCTACTTCATAATCAGCCATCTGGAGGAACCACAATTAACCAGGTCTGGTAGAGGAGAATCAATCTCACTTTTTAAAGGCCTCCAGAGGAAGAGGTCCTGCAACCTGACATGGTCACGATTCTGATGTTTAATGGCCTCCTCAGCTAGGAAATTCTTCCTTTAATGTGATGTAAATCCCTAATGCTGCCATTTAAGCCTTCTTATTGATGTTCTCTTGTCAGTGGAGACGGAGACAGTATGTCATCCTCTTCTGTATAACACCATCTCGTGTATTTGAAGGCCATTATTAAGTCCACCTTTCTTCCACAAATGATTCGATTTTCCCCCGCCAGCTTTGTCTCCAAAGGAGCTGAATCCACCTTCTTCCTCTCTGAGGCTTCTACGAAACTATAATAGACCTGAGAAGCAGTGTGGAAGAAATGGAAAGAGCCCAAGCCTTGGAGTCAGAGGACCTGGGTTTTAACCCTGGCTCCACCACCTGTCTGCTGTGTGACCTTGGGCAAATCACGTAATTTTTCTGTGCCTCAGTTACCTCACTTGTGAAATAGGGATTGAGACGGTGATCCCCATGTGGGACTGGGACTGTGTCCCGCCTGCTTAGCTGGTATCTACCCCCAACACTTAGTTCAGAGTCCAGCACTTAGAAAGTTACTAGCAAATACTATTTAAAAAAATCCCAACTAATCTTGGACCAAGTACATTTCCAGGGATCTTTAGCATTTAACATTAAATTCAGGTAAAACTTTGAAGCTGAGAACGTATGAAGATGTTTTCAACAAACAGCATCTAATGGTCATGAAAGGCAGTTTTTAACACCCTTTGTGGGATAGTGTAGCTGTGGCCAATATTGAAAGAAATGATTAGTTGTTGGCGATGTTCAATAGCTGCAGGCCATTAAAATTCTTCTGATAAAAATTTCCTTTGGTGTGTAGGGTAATACATTTGTCAGACTGACAGATATAGATATAATATATAGATTTCTAAGGAAGCCAACAAAGAACATGCATAAATATAGATCCTCTCAGGAAGGATATACATGAGCCAACGAAGGGGCGTGCTTCCGATATACTCCTATAATATTATGCTATCTTCGTTGCCACATTTAATTTGACAAAGGTTCTTAATTTTTACCTTTAATGTTTCTCGTTGATTTCTAAAATTAACAGCAGCTTGGAGAAAGCACAGAATATGATAAACAGCATCTGTTTTCCCAAGCAGCTTGGTGGATTTTTTTTTTAATTTGTAAAAAAAGGACTAGAAATATATCTATCAAAACAGCACACACGCGCATGCATGCACAAACACACACACACATACTCACAGTTTAAGGCTGATTAATCACTCAATTCTGTTCCAGTCCCACCACGGTTTCAAAGGGGTGGAGGGAGGAAGAAGAAAAAGGTTTCATATTTATCTTTGGACAAGGATTATTTTAATACCTGATATTTGACTGGGTATAAATAGACAGACAAAGTGTACGAACACAACCAAGCCGATTGCAAAATCTACTCTGAATACAGCTTTGAAAGGACTCCTGAGGATGGGCAGTGACCTGGAACATGAATTTTGGGCTATGTCTACACTGGCAGCCAAAGTGATAACAGAAAACAGCATGAATTCAAATACTCTTGAATTGGGTGCATTCCCCTTTCCCTAGGATTTTGTCCCACTCCTTTTCCTGCCCCACTATCCACACCCATTTAGACTGGCCTCAGAGAAGGACAACGTTTCCAATATACCCTGAATAATCAGGGAATAGAATTAATCCTTCATCTCCCCACTCTATTTCCTACCCTAATGCCACTTCAGCACATCACCCTAAGCACCCCCACTTTCTCTCACACCCCCAAAGCACTTACATACACATCTGTATACTTTATTGTTTCCCTGAATCTTCAATTTTAATGTTCATCTCCTCCATTTGATGGTAAACTTCTTTGGGGCAGGGTTCAATTCTACTAATTCTATTTTGAGCTGCCAAGTGCACATGGTCAGCTCAGAAAATATGACTGAATTGAATGAATGAATGAATATTGAGCTTACAATCTAGAGGGGGAGCGTACTATGTGCCCAGGACTGTAT
The DNA here is from genome assembly GCF_015852505.1 of Tachyglossus aculeatus. Lineage (NCBI taxonomy): Eukaryota > Metazoa > Chordata > Mammalia > Monotremata > Tachyglossidae > Tachyglossus > Tachyglossus aculeatus. The sequence continues at coordinate 13,043,237 of NW_024044828.1, forward strand.
TAAGCAGTGGATCTACACAGTTCCTGTCCCACGTGGGGCTCACGGTCTAAATAAGAAGAAGCAGGAATTAATCCCCATTTTACAGATGCGGAACTGAGGCACCTAGAAGTGAAGTGATTTGCCCAAGGTCACAGAGTAAACAAGATTGGAACCCAAGATTAGAACCTCTGACCCCCAGGCTTGTGCTCTTTCCACTAGGCCACACTACATCCCTAAAAAAACAAATATTTGCTGAGCAGCTGACTTAATACTCTTTTTACAAAGTTTTCTTCTTAAAAATTTGATTGGTAACTATCTTGACTAGGGAAATTACCTCAGCTCTCCACCAAAGAATAGATAAATAAAATTCAGCTATTAGAACTTCCTTAATGGAATCTCACAGTTAGGAAAACTACTTCCAATTCTGTACCACTCCCTTCAGCCCTTGTGCATTTAAAATATCTTCTTGAAAAAGATAAGTCAAGGTAAGTCAACACGAGGTCCAAATATATGGCGATCCTTTAAAGAAAACCCTCCACCTATTAAAATTTCATGAAAATTAAGCATGCAAATGAAGTCAAGTTTGCAATATTTGTAACACAAAGATTTCTGTCAAAAAAACAGTTGGAAATAACATGCTGTTTGCAATGTAATTGTTACTATTCACTAAAGCAGAAAAGGCAAATGCAGGGAACTAAAGAACTGACAACCTAGTCATTTAAAACTACAGGTTGTCTCAGGAATGACAATGGTTTTGAAATTCAGCTCAACCCATGCCGAGAAGTTTCTTGCTCTAGATGTTGGAGTGTATTTTAACACTTTCCTTGAATGGCCTTTTAATTTTTTCAGAGATTTCCAACTACACAGAGAAATATTAATCATCTTGATAAAGTATATAAAATTAATGATTGGCACACACTGTTTAGTGGACTTTTAGGTTCAGACTTATGGGATCTGAATTTTGAATAAGGCCATTAATGTTAATCCTCACCAACTGAAGAGCTGTGTCTTCCTAAGATAGAATTTTATTTTATGGTCTAGCAAGAAAAGCAACAGTAATCCAATAAGTGTATGTAGAGATGTGCAGGATCCACATATGAATGATAGATTTCTCTTTAATATGTGTGTGTGTGCAAAGCATTCAGTTATTACGTATGCTCCAATTAAAACAAATATTTTATCTAGTCATTTTTTTCCTCAAGGTTTTCAAAAAATGTTTTTCATAGGGGGCACACAACTGGGACAAAAGCCATTTTCTTACCTAATGATATAAAAGTTTGAGATACGCTTTCAAATCCGAAATATGTTCTGCAGCATTTGTCTCAGACTAAAGTAAGCTGGGGATTTGTCAGCCACAAAGAGGCAACTTGAAGCTACCCCGTTTGTCCACTTTCCTAGAAAGGGTTGCAGGGGACAGGTTAAGGCCAACATTCCAGAGATACTTTTTCCCACTAATTTCAAATAATGCTAAATTCTAATGTCCCATCCCAGAGGATCTGGGAGGCATCAGTCTGGTTTCACTTGATTTAATATTTTCTCCACAACTTGAGCAAATGTCTGTGAGATTTGGGGGTTACAGAATCAAATCGAACAAGAGAAAGTATTGAGTGCCTACTGTGTGGAGGATTCTGTACTAAGCACGAGGGAGAGTAAAATAAAATTAGTAGATGAGACTCCTATTCTCAGGGATCTGACAATCTAGTAGGGGAGACAGGCACTGAAATACATTTTCAGAGAGGAGGAAGTATTAGAGTATAAAGATAAGATAACAATCGTGGTATTCCTTAAGCATTGACTATTTGCGAAGCACTGTATTAAGTGTTGAAGCACAAGATTATCATTCATTCATTCATTCAATCACATTTATTGAGTGCTTACTGTGTGCAAAACACTGTACTAAGCGCTTGGGAAGTGCAAATCAGCAACATATAGAGACAGTCCCTATCCAACAACGGGCTCACAGTCTAGAAGTGGGAGGCAGACAACAAAACAAAACAAATCAGATATAATCTCTGTCCCACATAGAGCTCACAGTCTAGAACAGATATTTAATCCTCATTTTACAGAAGCAGAAACTGAGTCACAGATAAGGTAAGTATCTTGCCTAAGGTCACAAAGCTGGCAAGTGGAGGAGCCAAGATTAAAACATAGCTCCTCTGATTTCCAGCCCATGGCTTTTTCCACTAAGGCCACACTGTTAGAGCACTTCTGTGGGGGGCATTCCAGCGTGCAAAGAAATGACCAAATTGGGGGAAGATAGCAGAAGGGGCTGAGGAACTTTAGTTTTTATCACCATCGAAGTGTGGTGAAACATGGGGTGTAGGGTAGACTACAATTGTTTCATCCCAGGGCTTCCATTCAATCCTGTCTTGTAGCACCTCGTCAGGAAGGATAAAAATGAACAAACCTCCACAAAATACAGAAAATTGACAAGTCTGGTGTAGCAGTTGGGAACTGTTGAGCTTTGAGCCGTGAGAAGCCCAAACTTCAGCTGGTCTAGCAACAGCAATAATTGATAATTGTAGCATTTGTTAAGCACTTACTATGGGCCAGGCACTGTACTAAGTGCTGGGATGGATACAAGCAAATTGGGTTGGACAGAGTCCCTGCCCCAAGGGGCTCGCAGACTCAATCCCCATTTTACAGATCAGGTAATTGAGGCATACAGAAGTGATTTGCCTAAGTTCACACAGCAGACAAGTCCTTCTGACTCCCGGACCCAGTTCTATCCACTAGGCCATGCTGCTTCTGCTTTTATTTTTATTTTGCACACTTGTCCTTGTCTTCTTATTATTGTTATTATTTTCTTGTTCAGTGCTTACGATGTGCCAAACATTTTTCCAGCACTTAGAACAGTTCTTTATGCATAGTAAGCACTTAACAAATACCATTATTATTATTATTATTATTATTGTACCAAGAGCTGGGGTACAGACACTCCTCCTCCCCATCCCCCCCACTTACCTCCTTCCCCTCCCCACTGCACCTGTATATATGTTTGTACAGATTTATTACTCTATATTACTTGTACAGATTTACTATTCTATTTATTTTGTTAATGATGTGCATCTACCTTTACTTCTATTTATTCTTATGACTTGACACCTGTCCAACTTGTACTTCCCAAGCACTTAATACAGTGCTCTGCACACAGTAAGCACTCAATAAATACGATTGAATGAATGAATGAATGAATGTCCACATGTTTTGTTTTGTTGTCTTTCTCCCCCTTCTAGACTGAGAGCCCGTTGTTGGGTAGGGACCGTCTCTATATGTTGCCAACTTGTACTTCTCAAGCACTTAGTACAGTGCTCTGCACACAGTAAGCACTCAATAAATACAATTGAATGAATGAATGAATAATCAGGCCAGACACAGTCCCTGTCCTACATGGGGCTCGCAGTCTTAGTAGGAGGGAGTAGGATTTAATACCCATTTTACAGGTGAGGTAACAGGCACAGAGAAGTTAAGTGACTTGCTCCGGGATACTATATTAAACAGTGGAAATGAGTACATGGTGGGGAATTAAACATGGTCCCTGCCCTCAAGAGGCTCACAATCTAAGCATAAAAGATGAGGGCTAGGACTGACAGGTCACAACATCTCTGTGCCTCAGATTCCTTACATGTAAAATGAGGATTCATTAACTGTTTCCCCTCCTATTCATTCATTCAATTGTATTTATTGAGCTCTTACTGTGTGCAGAGCACTGTACTAAGCGCTTGGAAAGTACAATTTAGACTGCAAGCTCTATGTGGGACAGGGATTGTGTCCAACATGATTATCTTCTATCAGACTATCTAGCAGAGGACACAACATGAAGTAAGTACTTAATAAATGCCACAATTACTATTATTTTTACTGCTACTATTACTACTACTAAGTTTAAGGGGGCCTAAACTGGGTCCCCATTTGAGAATCAGAAACTCTACCTTTATGGCTATAGGACTTATGGTAGCAGGGCTTGTAGGCATAGGGAACAGAGGTGTGAGCAGTGGCAGATCTGATCCTTATAATGATGATGATGATAATAATAATGGTACTTGTTAAGAACTTACTATGTAACAAGCACTCTTCTAAACGCTAACATAAATGCAAATTAATTAGTCCCAGTCCCGCATGGGGTTCACACTCTTAATCCCCATTTTACAGATGAGGTAACGGAAGCCCAGAGTGACTTGTCCAAGGTCACACAACAGATATATGGCGGATTTGGGATTAGCACCCAGGTGCTTCTAACTCCCAGGTCTGTGCTTTATCCACTAAGCCATGCTGGTTCTCCTTGTCTCCCTCTTCTTTCACTTCAGTTATCTGACTACCCTCTAGACTGTAAGCTCATCCTCGAGGCTGTAAACTTGTTATGGGCATGGAATTTGTCTGTTATATTGTTATGTCATACCCTCTCAAGCGCTTAGTACAGTGGTCTGCACACAGTAAGCTCTCAGTATATACTACTGACAACTGACTATCCAGAAGAGTGGTCCAGGTCTCACCTCATTAGACTTTTCTCATCGCCTCCCAGGGGTCGTTGCACTCATGATTAATGTACCTAATCCTTTTATTGTACTTTATCAAGTGCTTAGTACAGTTCATAGCACCTAGTAGGTCCCCTATAACACCACTGCTACTAATAAATACTACACGTTCTCTCATTTACCTGGCACCTTACATGAATGGTACAAAATTGACTCAATCAACAGTATTTATTGAGCACTTACTGTGCACAGAGCACCGTGCTAAGCGCTTAGGAGAGTACAATTTAATAGGTTTGGAGAGTTGGTAGACACCGATCCCTGACCACAAGGAATATTACAGTCTAGAGGGGAAAGATGATGTCTTAATGTTCCTTCTAGGTTTCTATGATTACGGTTATCAGCATTATCTTATCATTATTAAAATTTAGCTAAAGATGTTATTGCAGCTCAACGGCCTATCCACTGACTTTCTAAATCCATTAAAAAATACACCAAAGGACAGGAGAGTCAACACACACAAATATGCTCAACCTTGTATGTCTATTGGAAAGCAAAATATGTCCAGACACCAAATGATAAAGCTGGTTAAGAGCTAAATTATCAGAGCCAGGATAATACAACTTGGACTATGTCACTCATCTTTATTTAATGGAATTTTTCTATTCAGAAGTGAATTTATGGAACATGATTAATATGCACTATCTTAACATTTGCAGTGGCAAATGAGTGAATTGCCATTTACCATCTAATTTTCCAGGAAACATTGATTCTTAAGTAACACTTGAAATGATTGACATTGTTGTATTTCTTACAAATGGTTAAGTCCTACCCTATGGAATCCATTTTTGAAACTAAAGTTTGAATCTTCCTGTAAACATCATCTTTGATTTTCTGCCTTTTCCTATACATTTTTCTTGCCTTCAGCTAGTAATCCTTCTTTAAAATACCATGGAAACTACCAAATATGCCTCATTAAACTTTCCTTGCAGGGGGAAAAAGGAGAGAATTTTAAAATTGTAGAGTAGATAAAAATAAAATACATTTGCTTTAGGGGTGATTAGAGTGTCCTTTTTAATTCTACTAGGTAAATCAGAGGCGTTTCTGCGAACAAAACCTTATGCTTGTCTACTTGAGGATCTTTTAATAGATTTTTCAAAAATCATAGATTATTACTTCTTGAAGGAACAGCTAGGTTTCCTCCACCAAATTTCCGCATTTTTTTGCATAAACCATTAACATTTTAGATATATTGCAAACATAATAATTATCAATGGCAATGCATAAACATAATTACAAGCCTTGCTAATAATTACCATAACAATAGGGTGTATTTACATAACATCTTTCTCAACAGTCCTCCGCTTTTCTATGGGTTCTCCTAAAACCTCTTGTCAGCCTTAGGCATTGCTAGTCTATTTCCCAGCTGGGCAAACTGAGGCCTAGAAAGGCTTTATGCCTAGTCCCATAGGCTGAAACGTACAAATTTGTCCTTTATTAAAAGGTTGTTGCCTTAAAAACAGCTTTACACTTTGAGGGAAAAAGTTAACTTTCAGAGGTGCTCTTCATTCTTTCTCTTGTCAGTGTAAGCTTAATGAATAGAATCCTGAAGATGTGAACACATCATTAGTTAGAATCGCCTTATTATATTCACCCAACCTACAGTGTGTACCCTTAACTAAGACCAGGGCTATTAGGAACATGTCTCGAAATTAAACTCCCAATCCTTTGAAAAGCTGCCTAATCTTATAGGCAAACTGTGCAGTGAAAGAGGATATTGATTCAGCTGAGTTAGTATTTTGTATCCTGAAATCCACTTTAACAAACAGAAATCAATAAATGACTCTCGCAAATCACTGCATGTTTTCACTTGTTGGTGGAAGTAATTCATTTCTCAACATGTTAATTTCCAGCCAGACTGGACCAAAAAGATTCTTTCTGATGGTAGAAGGCTTCTTCTTGGCTCAGTGGAAAGAGCGTGGGCTTGGGAGTCAGAGGTCATGGGTTCAAATTCCAGCTCCACCACTTGTCAGCTGTGTGACCTTGGGTAAGCCACTTAACTTCTCTGTGCCTCAGTTACCTCATCTGTAAAATGGGGATTAAGACTGTGAGCCCCACGTAGGACAACCTGATCACCTTGTATCCCCCCAGCGCTTAGAACAGTGCTTCGCACATAGTAAGCGCTTAACAAATACCATCATTATTATTCTTAGGACAAAGAAGAGATTGTGAACCTTGAAAAGAATGCACCTCATTGTGGGCAAGGAATGTGTTATCGTGTACCCTCTCAAGCGCTTAGTACAGTGCTCTGCACAGTAAGCACTCAATAAATGCAATTGACTAATTGAATGGGACACTTTAAAATGCCCTATTGCTTTAGACATATCCCCTTTTTACTGCTCTCTGATGCAGAACATTGCACTGTTTGGAAAGGTGAGGTGGAAGTGTAAGTGAAGTTCTCTGCCTAGAAGAAACTCAAGGTTGAGAAGATTGATTTCCCTCCTTCACTTCTCCAAGTGGCCACACTGATATGGGAAGTTCTGTTTGCCTCCCTCAGAAGGGAAATGTATCCTGCATTTTCCATTTGGGGAATTTGGGTTTTGCGTGAGAATTAGGATTCTGCAGACTCCCAAATCTTTCTGTTCTTATATTTGTAGTTGGTAGGTTGCCTTTTAAATCAATTAATTCTATACATTGTGTGCTCACTGTGTGCAGAGCACTGTATTTAGTGCTTGGGAGAGTACAATATAACAGAATAGGTAGACATGTTCCCTGCAGACAAGGAGCTTTAAGTCTGAGTCCCCAGTTTCACTATCCATGGGATAGTCAGGGAATACTCCTCATTTCTGTTTAGGGGAACCCTCTCCTTCTCACCCCCTAGAATATAAGCTCATTTTTTGTTTGCTTGTTTTTATGGCATTTTTTAAGTGTTTGCTAATCACTGGGGTACATACAAATGAATTAGGTTGGACACAATCCCTGTACCACATGAGGCTCACAATCTTAAGTAGGAAGGATAACAGGAGCTCTGCTCATAGCTGGCAGTTAATAAATACCATTGATGGTTGGATGGAGAAATGAGGCAAGGAAAAGTTAAGTGACTTGCCCAAAGTCAAACAGCAAGGACCTGGCAGAGTCACCATTAGAAGCCAGGCCCTATGATTCCCAGGTCTGCAGTCTTTCCACTACACCACATTGCTTCTCGCTGCGGGCAGAGTCTTCCAACTCTGTTGCATTTTACTCTCCCAAGTGCTTACTACAGTGTTCTGTGCACGGTAAGCACTTATTCAATACCATTGATTGATTGATTGATTCTATCGATTAGGAAGTGTGCATGGGATGGGGGAAAGGGGTATTTCTGCCCCATTGTAGGAGAGGAGGATGGGCAAAAGCTCTGAAAATGTTGAGCACTTTGGGAAGGTAGCAGTGATTTGGACCAAAAATGTCAGTGCCTGCATCAGTGACATCCTTGGGGGCAGAAATCCTGTCTTGTTCTTCTACTGGGCCTCTCAAATTCTTAGTACACTGCTCTGCTTAACATAGGTGCTCAATAAATCAGTAGCATTTATTGAGTGTGTACTGTGTGCACTGCACTGTGCTAACTGCTTGGGAGAGTGCAATCCCTACCCTCAAGGAGCTTATAGCCTAGTGACTCAAACAATACGTATCATTAGCTGGAGGACTATTCCCTACCGGTAATGATATTCTGCTGTTCTCTTTGTTTCTGTTCAATATACAATATACAATGATATTCTCTTCCTGTGTAGGTTTCCTACCCAGATTGAGTCTCCTGAGGGCCAGGAACCTTGTCAGGATCCACGTCCTTATACCTCTCCCCAGAACATAGTACAGTGCTCTGCAGGTTGTGAGCCCTCCATAATTGTTGCTTTACTGGTACTACAGAGACATTTTACAATCCACAGAATTGCACTGGCTAGAGAACCAAGTCATAAAATCCTGCTCCAACTCCTAATTTGTATTGGACTCCTGTGTTGTGAGATGGGTATGATTTGCTATCAATATGCTCGACTTCTGTCAGGGATTTTGCCTTCAAAATATGTAATCAAAGGGGCGGTTCAGGAGCGGAATTCCTCATAAAACCTAAATGAATACTTAATCTAGTTGATTTGCAGAGGATCGGTTCTTTACTGGTTCTTATAAAGAAGTGTAGTCTGTCCCCAAAACTGAGTAATACATGGAGACCTTAGATCGCTGAGACCATTTTCCTAGAGAAATTTATGAGAAATGGAATAGAACAAATTCCCAGGTTTAGGCAATCAGCAAACTGCACTGGGATAGATTTGTAAGCCTTTTGTAGGCATGGAATGTGTCTGCCAACTCTGCTGTATTGTACTCTCCCAGGTGCTTAGTACATTTCACTGTAATAATATTAATAATGATGGTATTTGTTAAGCACTTGCTATGTGCCAAGCACTGTTCTAAGCACTGGGGTAGATACAGCATAATCAGCTTGTCCCACGTGGGGCTCACAGTTTTTATCCCCATTTTACAAATGAGGTAACTAAGGCACAGAGAAGTTAAGTGACTTTCCCAAAGTCACACAGCTGATAAGTGGCAGAGCTGGGATTAGAACCCATGACCCCTGACTCCCAACCCGGGCACATTCCACTAAGCCACACTGCTTCTCTACAAAGTAAGTGCTCAAAAAATACCATTAATGATGATGATGATTTGCATGAAACCTCTGTACCATTAGGAGACACTCTGCTGATGATTTCAGGATCAAAAATAATAATAATAATGACTTTTTTAAGCTCTTACTATGTGCAAAGCACTGTTCTAAGCGCTGGGGTGGATACAAGGTGATCAGGTTGTCCCACGTGGGGCTCACAGTCTTAATCCCCATTTTACAGATGGGGTAACTGAGGCCCAGAGAAGTTAAGTGACTTGTCTAAGGTCACACAGCTGACAAGCGCCAGAGCCGGGATTAGAACCCATGACCTCTGACTCCCAAGCCTGTGCTCTTTCCCCTGAGACACGCTGCTTCTCTTAAGGTGGAACTTCCTATGGACATGCTGGGGAGAATATGTTGAAGCAACATAGCTTAGTGGATATAGCACGGGCCTAGGAATCGGAAGGAACTGGGTTCCAATCCTGTATCTACCGCAGTGTTTGAGACATAACAAGAGCTTAACAAATACCATTAAAGAAAAACCCCAAAACAAAATAAAACATTGAACAGATGTTAAAGATACAGTGCCCTAACTAAAGGAGCCTATCCCTTAGTCTGATAGTGTCTTTATGGGACAGGGATTGGGTCTGATCTGATTATCTTGTATCTATCCCAGCTCTTAGTGCAGTGCTTAGCAAGCAATAAGCACTTAACAAATACCGCAGTTATTATTACTATTGCATTCAAATAGGACATATATTTCAAAATACAGCAAGAGTAAGAGTTTTGCTACAATACAAATAAAAGTAAATAATTAGATACAAACCTGACTGCTTACACAGCTCATAGGTTGATGTGACCCGGCAGGAAGGGAAATAATCAGGGAAGACCTCTTAGAGGAGGTGGTTATTCAGGGTTAGCATTAAAGAACTCTAGGCTAGTTAAATGTGAGGAGGCATGAGAGTTGGCAGATTTTGGGATGGATGAAGTTCCATGCAGGGGGAAGGATGGGTACAAGAGAATTGGGAGTGAGGTACAAAGCTGACCTTAGGAGGAAGGAATAATGTAAGCTAAGATGAAGTCAGAAGAGAGAGAAGAGAGAAGTAAGGGGAGTAGCATTGTCTATCGGAAAGAGCATGGGCTTGGGGGCCTGGGGACGTGGCTCAGTGGAAAGAGCATGGGCTTTGGAGTCAGATGTCATGGGTTCAAATCCCGACTCTGCCAATTGTCAGCTGTATGACTTTGGGCAAGTCACTTCACTTCTCTGGGCCTCAATTCCCTCCTCTGTAAAATGGGGATGAAGACTGTGAGTCCCACGTGGGACAACCTGATCACCTTGTAACCTCCCCAATGCTTAGAACAGTGCTTTGCACATAATAAATGCTTAATAAATGCCATTATTATTATTATTCTAATCCCAGATCTGCTACTTGCCTGCTGGGTGAACTTGGACAAGTGACTTCACTTTTCTGTGCCTCGATTTCCTAAACTGTCAAATAGGGATTCAATGCCCATTCTCCCTTCTACTTAAATGTGAGCCTCATGTGGGACAGGGAATTTGTCTGACCTGATTATCTTGCACTTACCCCGGTAGTTAGTTCAGTGCTTGGCACATAGTAAGAGCTGAACAAATATAACAATTGTCATTATCATTATGTATTATTATGCATTATTATTATTATTATTTTTATTATTAAGACCACAACTGAAGGGGGATTTTAAAACCAAACTGTTTTATGTGTAAATAAATGGGTAGCCACTGGAGATTTGGGGGGACATGGGTCGTGTGCTCAAAAAGATGATTTCAGAAGAAAAACTGCTCAGGCAGGCTATACTCCCATTCATGAAGGCTGCTGTTTAAAATACTAAGTCTAAAATGTATTAAAATGTTTCTCCTTTCAAAATCAAAGTCGACACCCATTCGCACAGGTAAACAAACATAAAATGACAGGGAAGTTAAATGTGTTGATATCAACCAAATTGTCATTTGAATTTTCATCATCCTTTGTGTGATCATATTATCCCAAAGGGTCTGGGTTGTATTCATAATAGAAACTGGAAGCTCGATAAGGTAAGAACTAAAACCCAACCCCACCAAAGAAAAATGGTGAGAAACTTGCCCCAAGATCATGGGCATGAGAAGGTGAAAGTTGTACAGATAGGCTGAGCTTCACTTAGGACACTTAATCCAACTGGGAATGCCCAACTTCCTCACTTTGGTCAAGACTATACCCTTGAAAGGATTAAAGTCAAATGAACCAATGAATCAATCGATGGTAATCCTTGAGGACTTACTGTGAGCAGAACACTGTTTCTAAGTACCTGGGAGAGGACAATACAACAGAGTTAGCAGACACAATCCCTGCCCTCAAGGAGTTTACATTCCATAGAGAGCAGAAATGATTTCACTGACAGTGGCAAAGGGAAGAATTGCCTTCCAAGGCTGCTAGGGGGTTTCAGACTTAACCTGACATGGTGAAAATTTTTGTCTTGTTTTATGCTGTCAAGTCATTTCTGATCCATAGCTACACCATGGAAACATCTCTCCCAGAATGCCCCGCTCTCCATCTGCAATCATTCTGGTAGTGTATCCATAGAGCTTTCTTTATAAAAATACGGAAGTGGTTTACCATTGCCCCCTTCCATGCAGTAAACTCGAGTCTCTGCCCTCTACTCTCTCCCATGCTGCTGCTGCCCAGCATGGGTAAGCTTTGAGTTGAGCAGATTGTCTTCCACTTGCTAGCCACTGCCCAAGCTAGGAATGGAATGGGTAGGCCTCTGTTTGACTCTCCCTCCAGTAGCAGAGACTGGTAGAGTATTGGAAACCCTTCAAGTGAGACCCTGAGAGGGTTGGTGAAAAGTAAATATCCAATATTAAGAGACATTAGATGTTCCCTGATTAAGCCCTCATTTCTTCATTTACCACTCCCTTCTGCGTCACCCTGATTTTCACCCTTTATTCACTCCTCCCTCAGCCCCACAGCACTTATGTACACATCCACAAATTATTTATGTATATTAAAGTCTGTTGCCCCCTCTAAACTGTGAGCTCTTTGTGGGCAGGGAATGTGTCTACCCTTCTGTTGTATTGTACTCTTCCATGCACTTAGTATGGTGTTCTTCTCACAGTAAGCACTCAATAAATATGATTGATTTGCAAAGAGTACTTGACTCCAAGAAGATGCAGGGTGGATTTTTTTTTTTTTGCCTTGTGGGTCCCGAGCTAGAGTGAGTAAGGTGACTTTAACCTTTGCTCAGCCAGGGTAGCCAGGATTCCGCACTATGACTTTAATCACTTGAGAACTTATTTCCGGCAACCAAGCTGCAGGTGAAGGCCTTTCTGATGGAATTAGACTCCGGAAAATGAATTACATGTCCAGGGATGAAAGATAAGTGACTTAGCTGTCCAGCTACCAACTTAATTTTAGGACACAGTATGGCTTCTATCAGCACCCTCTTTCCAGGGGCAGAAATGCAAGACAACAGACCTTTGTCAGTAACAATAACCACAGTAATAATATTGAGGTTCCAGAACAACCCTCCCACCATATTGGAAAATATTGGAAAATTGGAATATTCAATGTTGAAAAATATTTTATCCCTCTAATAAAGGTCATCTTAAAACCTTAAACAGATTCTGGTATGAAAGGCAGAATTGCTGCTTTAGGTTATAGCCATACCTTCTATATTATTACTTCTGAAGAGAATACATTTTTCATAAACTATCATTCAATAGAGAGTAGTTTTCATCTAGTCCTAAATTAACAGTCGGTTATAACATGTTATATATGATATAATAACCGTATCATGTATTAATATGAGTGTTTGGTGTAGCACAGCTCTCACACCTACAGTTAATCAAAATTTAAGCAGCTCTGCTTTAATAAAAGTGAGCAAGGAAGAAGAAAAGAAAATTCAGAGTGGAGGAAGGGAAAAAGCATATTTGAGAGGAAACTTCTGTGGTGCTTATATTGATAACTGTTGAATAGAGAATGGTTTTTAGCAAGGGCCGAAGGTAAAATCATTTCTAACTGGGATGCAATGATGAGAGGGAGTTAAGTGGAAGTGGAGGACAAGCAGAAACTAAAGCGCTTAGTATGGTTCTCTGCACACAGTAAGGCCTCAATAAATACCATTGATTGATCAGTATTAATAATAGTGGTATTTGTTAAGGGCTTACTATGTACTAACCACTGTATTAAGAACAGAGATAGATACCAGATATTTAGATCAGACAGCCCCTCTCCCACATGAGTACATAGTCCAAGGGGGACAGAGAACAAGAATTTCAATCTCATTTTATGGATGCAGAAACCAAAGCCCAGAGAAGTCATGTGACTTTTTGAAGGTGTGCCCATTGTTGTGTCGGGATTGTCTCTGTCTGTTACCGAATTGTACTTTCCAAGCGCTTAGTACAGTGTTCTGCACACAGTAAGTGCTCAATAAATGCGATTGAATGAATGAATGAATGAAGGTCACTCAGCAGAGAGTGGCGGAGCTGAGATTTGAATCTCTGTCCGCTGATTCCAAGACTGTGCTTTTTCCACTGGGCCACCCTGGGAGTTGAGCATGTAGAGAGAGATTTCCCGGAAAGATCAAACAGCTTTTACCTGACTAATCTCTCCCTCACCACCCCTGTCCCCAATGTCCGCTCCTTGGATTAGCCACAGAGTTTTTCTTTTCAAAAGGAAAGAAGACTTCATGAAATAGCTTCTTCAACCCAGTGCAGGAGAGGATTCTGCAATGGAATTGGTTCATCATCCCCTCAGTCATTCATTTACAAAATGAGATCACCTTTTGGAGACAGTAGGAAAAACAACTAGAGGAAAATAGCTAGCTGACAAAGTGGACGATTATAAGGACACCTCTGTGCTGGGGTTAATTAGAAGCTAACAAAGTTCCTGGCCATATATCATTAAGTAAGCAAGAAGGGCTGGCGGGTAGGATCCTGGAGATGAACTGCGGCTGAGGGAAGGTAACTTGGTATTTTCTGACTTTGCAAATCACTGTATGATGAGTCTGGGCTGAACCCCATCCTATCACAGAATCTTGGTAGAACTGGGGCAAGTGAAGAAGGTGAATAAAGCTAGCTATCGACTGGCTTACCTTGGAGCCCTGTGCACTGACCTGATGGGATTTTGGCTGTACAAGGGACCTAAGCAGAGCTGTCCCTGGAGGGAGGTGAGATTGACATTCATTCCCAACCTGCTGAGCAAATTAGGTAAATCATTTTGCTTCTCAGGGTCTCTGCAGTGAGCCAAGTTGCACAATGAGCAGGTCTCTTTGTAGGGATTTCTCATAGTGCACTGATTGAAGTTTGGGAAGTTTGCAGGTTGTGTGTTAAAATAAAATTGACCAGAGAATTTTTCTCCTGTTCTCACCTTTCCCACTCCCTAGAGGTTTACAGTTTGAGTGACAGTCAATTAATCAGTGGTATTCATTGAGGGCTTACTGTGTGCAGAGCACTATATTAAGTGCTTGGGAGAGTATATATTTGGAAGGATGAACTATTACTTGTTTCTGTAACGTCATGACCTCTTGGTACCTTATTACCTTATTCAGTGATTACAAAGATGAAAATTCTGGGTTTTTTCTTACAACTTACCTGACTCTAGACAAATATCAACCACAGCACTTAGTACAGTGCCTGACATACAGTAAGCGCTTAACAAATACTACAGTTACTATTATTATTTTCTGCCCCATTAATATCAATGTGTTAGCTACAGAACTAGTGAGTTTTAAACCTCTCAATTGGACCTTGGTGTTGATAAACTGTGGAGTGCCCATTTGAGATTAGAAAAGTGAGTTTTTTTCATGGCTTTGCTGTTGGCCCGAGTGACTTTGGGCAATGTCTTCATGACTCTTTTTCCATTTCTGAAAAGAAGAGGTTGCAAACCAGTGTCCCCACTTGCCTCACAGGGAAGCTGTAAGCTTAATAAGATCATTCCTGTAAAATGTCTGAAGTTCCTTGGGAATAGCTGCTGCACAGATTCCTGGAATTGTTATGGAATAGCATACTATCTGGCAAATTGTGATCAGAGGAGAAGCTGACATTGGAGTCCCAATACTAACCTACCATTGAGAGGAATAGAAATGATCAAAAGGATAGAAAGATAAGTCTATAAATGCAAAAAGGGAAACTGAAGCTATTTATTAAGAGCTCTGCCATGATACTCACTTGATGCTCTCGAAAGAGCGATTGTGCCTTTGGAGTGCAGCAGGAAGGAAGCAGGTTAGACATAGAGAAGCACTTCCAGTTAGCAAGTAGAACAGATTATCCAAGAAGTGGACTTTCCTTGCCTGGGGAAACAATATATTTTAAAATGGGTTAGGTGTTCATCTGTCCAGAATCCATTATGTGCAGTCATGCCTGGAAGCATGGGGTCAGAGTAAACGATTTCTTAAGTTACTTTTCAGCACAAAGATTTTCTAAATGGGAAAGTGTTAAATCCCCCAATATTATTTTTCCTTGAGGCAAAGCTCCCTCAGGGAGGGATCGATGGGCTCTTGGCTACAGTCTCATCTGCTTCCAGATTTTCTTTCAGAAGAATGAAGTTTCTTTTCTGATTGATTTTTGAAAACTTAGTTTTTGAGGAGAAAATACTCTTAGCTTAACTTAGTTTTGAAAAAAAAAGAAGATAGGAAGGCAAGAAGCCTGTCAATGTTGAGGAGACTTCATTTTTCTTCACTTTCTGTGGGATAAATTGGGGTGGCGGGGGGGAAGCTTCCTCTGCCTTTGCTCGAAGAAGAAAAACTTACTTTGGCTTTTAAGTAAGGAGCTCGTTCGATTTGAGCTCCTTTTGTCTAAAAGGTAGAATGGGCATTAGGATGGAGAAAGTCTATGTCTCCATTTATTAATATAATTTTCAATGTTATTTTAAAAGCTTTTAAAAATAGGTCATTTAGGTTAAAATCTCTCCAAACAGCATGCCAAAATGTTCTCCAAATGCTGTTCTGATTGAAAAGTGTGATAATTTTGGCAGCAGGACCATCCAGCTTGATGGTTTGGAGACCAGAAGTCCAGATAATAATAATAATGATGGTATTTGTTAAGTTCTTACTATGTGCCAGGCCCTGTACCACTAAGCGTTGGGGTGGATACAAGCAAATAGCTTTGGACACGGTCCCTGTCCCATCTGGGACTCGCAGGTTAATAACAATAATAATAATAAATAGAAAAGCACCCAATCCAAACTTTGTAATATGGGTTTTAGTTCCAGCTCTACCACTTGCCTGCTAAACTCATTGTGGACAGGGAATGTGTCCTCTTATTGTTGTGCTGTGCCCTCCCAAGCACTTAGTACAGTGTTCCACAAATTGTGAGTGTTCAATAAATGCAATTAAATGAATGAATAGGTGACTACAGTCAAGTCTTTTACCTTCTCTGGGCCTTATTCTCCTCATCTGTAAATTAGGGATTAATATCAGCAACCTACTAAGTGGTGTAGACAGTCTGAAGAAACTGAACCCACTTTGACAAGTGTTTCCAAAATAGTATAAGCTTCCTAGTGTCTTAACTTGGCATCCTTTCCAGAAACCCACAGGCCTCTCTTCCCCCAAATCCAATTCCAATTGACTTGAGGATACCTTTAAAACCACTCAATAGTATTCTCCAAGAAAGTAAGTCTTGCAAAAGGAAGGGTCACTGCAATATTAAATTGAGGGGAAAAAATTCTGTGCATTTATAGAGATCCAGAAATGAAACCTCTGACAGGAGAAAGGGGAAAAAAATAAGTAAGCTGGTGGGAAAAGAGGGCAGAAGAATTTAAATTTCAATATAATGAATAATAAAAAAGTAGCTTTCACATACTAAGGTATGCAGAAAACCTCCTACAACTTGCACAGTATGAAGAATGGTTGCTTCTGGATCAGTGCACAGTCATTTAGTGGACCTATCAAGCTGACAGGGAGCGTACCAGACCAGATACACATGACTGCCCAAGAAGACTGTGTCTGGATGTCAGCTTGGTGAACGTCAATGAAACAAGAGTACGACGGAATCCAAACAAGTTAACAAACTAGCTGCAAGCTTGTTTCTGCTGCAATAACAGAACCAAAGGCTAACAGAATCTCTCTGTCGAAAACGTGTAAGGCTTAGGCCAATAGACTTGGGACCACTGACCCACGAATATCACCTATGGAAAGCATGAGAGGTTTGAGAGATTCTGGGTAACTCACATTGTGTTGGAAAGGAAGCCAAATGCCGGTTATTGTTCTCATTCGGATGGCCACAGAGACCGCTTTTCTCGCCTTATTGTGTTCAATCTGTTCACTTTGTCAGGTCTAATGAGCATCATATGATGACCAGGCAGATCCCCGTAATCGTGCATAATAAGATGGAGAGTTTGGGGTGTTTTATTGTCTTCATCCTGCAATAGTATTGGAGGGCTGAAATTGCTTCTTGTGGTTGTTTCTCAGGCAGAGAGGAGAGGGATTCCCTCCTTAAGAATTTACATTAAATTATTTATGGTTATTGTGCCAAAATGCCTCATTTAGTGAGAAGGAAAAAAAAAATCACCTGAATAGGGAAAGACTTTAACCCAGTAAAATACCAAATGCCCTCCCAGCCTGAACCTGGGTTTTGAACTCTTCTAACCTTTTCACAAACGACACTTCGAGTGCTCAATGGACAAATAGTAACAGTAATTCCTTTCATTTATACGACTTTGTTCTTACTAAGAATTCAAAGATCTTGCATCTGTATGACAATAACAGTAATAATAACAACTGTGGTATTTGTTAAGCACTTATTATGTACCGGGCACTGTACTAAGCACTGGGGTGGGTAAAAGCAAGTCGGGTTGGACACAGTCCCTGTCCCATGAGGGGCTTACAGCCTCAATCACCATTTTACAGATGAGGGAACTGAGGCACAGAAAAGTGAAGTGACTTACCCAAGGCCACACAGCAGGCGAGTGGCAGAGTCAGTGTTAGAACCCATGACTTTCTGACTCCCAAGGCTGTGCTCAATCCACCCCTGCCATTTGTTCTCAAAGCACACCTATGGGGAGTAGGAATGTTTTTTTTTTTAACTCCCTCTTTAAAGGTGGCAACCTCCTCACCATTTTATGCTTCAGAGAAGGGGTGAATTTAGCAGTTTGCCTGTGCTCTCTCTTAGTCAACAGTCTATGTTTCGAGTGTCCATTCGGTGCAGATAACATACTGAGCACCTGGAGAGCACAATAGAATGACCAGACAAGAGCTGCTCCCCAGACTGAGCCCCCTCCTTCCTCTCCCCCTCCTCCCCCTCTCCATCTCCCCTGCCTTACCTCCTTCCCCTCCCCACAGCACCTGTATATATGTATATATGTATGTATTTATTACTCTATTTATTTATTTATTTTATTTGTACATATTTATTCTATTTATTTTATTTTGTTAATACATTTTGTTTTGTTCTCTGTCTCCCCCTTCTAGACTGTGAGCCCACTGGTGGGTAAGGACCGTCTCTATATGTTGCCAACTGGTACTTCCCAAGCACTTAGTACAGTGCTCTGCACACAGTAAGCGCTCAATAAATACAATTGATGATGATGATGATGATGATGAATAAATATGATTGAATGAATGAATGAATGAATGAACAAGATCCTTAACCTCAAGAAATTTTCTCAGGGGCTCACGCAGCTGGATTTGACTTAAGTCTGGTAAAAAACAAAAACAAACAAAACAAAACAAAACAAAAAACCACTTGAATATTGTCTACTCTTTTTTCTCAGGTAAGGCATTCCATTGAAAAGTTGGCTTAGTTTGACAAGAACATGCTTATAAGTTCAACCTTCTTCAAGGAGACACCAATAAATCTCTCCTCTTGCTTTCAGATGCATGAAGGACTGTTTTCCCAATGAGTTTAATTAACTTAAAGAACCGACCGAATTAGTTTAAAGTGTAATTAAAAAGCAAGCCTATAAATTGTAATTACAATTGCATGCTGTCTTTATACATTTTTCAAAATATTTGAGGGCCCACATATTTCATGGTGTGATGAAGAATAGTCATGTTCTTCCTCCCAAGGGTGGTTTTAGGAAAAACATGCATCTTATTTTGACTTTTTATGTCAGTGGCTAGAAAGAACCTGTTCCCTCTTGTTGGAGGTGAAGACCCTTATCTCCCTCTGTCTCTCTGACTTTCCACCTACCACGCATGCTTGATGCATCCTCCGCATAGTAAATTTGAAGCTAAAGATTCATGTCCAGGGGCCAAGGTAGAGTTGGTTGAAATGACACACTAAAGATCGCTTCCAAGGTTTTCCAGAAATTCAGGGACCCCCAAAAGAGAACAAGCCTCTGAAATAAAAATAAAGATTTCTGTAAATCCAACAGGACCTATTAAGCCAGCCATTATGCTGGATATGATTCTCATTTAGTATCAGAAATTGGCTTTTGAAGAAACTACTCTAAAAATCAAAGCTTGGGAATTGATTAAAGTTAAAAAAGACATGAGAATTACAGGCACATTTCAAATGTTCAGTTGAAATCACTGGCTTGTTTGGTTATTCCAGAAAAAAACAACAATAAAAAATGTTTGAAAATGGAAATAGAGAAGATGGGAAAAATAGATGGTGGGTGGTGGGGGAAAGCTTTATCTCATTCAATCAATTGCATTTATTAAGCTTTTTCTGTGTGCAAAGCACTGCATTAAGCACTTGGGAGAATAAACAGGTGCATAGTACTGTAGCCTTTCACTACCAGAATGTCAATGCTACATTTCAAGATAAGCTGAAAATTAAAGAAATTTCCTTTTCCCTGTGAAGCAGCAAAGTAGTAGGTCCGAGTTGGGCATTCCCTCCCTTCCTTTTTTCTGTGGTATCTGTTAAGTACTTGCTATGTCCCAAGCCCTGCACTAAGCGCTGAGGTAGATACAAGTAAATCAGGTGGGACACATTCTTTGTCCCACAAAGGGCTCACAGTCTTAATCCCCATTTTGCAGGTGAGCTAACTGAGGCACACAGAAATTAAGTGACTTGTCCAAGGTCACACAGCAGACAAGTGGCAGAGCCGAGATTAGAACGCTGGTAGCCGGGATTAGAGCCCCTTGTGAGTATTCCATAATCAGAAATGAGGAACTCGATCCTCTGAAAAGAATGATACCTGAATCTGACAGAAGATGTCTTCAGCTTGGAAGCCAAGGAATGTCCAATCCATTTCAAAGTGGATTTGTGCATGGACAGAAGAGGCATGCAACTGCAAATCAAGCAAGGATATTCCCGAACTGCATTTCCAATACTCTTTCCAATGCGGCTTGTATTTGTTCATTGTAGACAGAGAATTTGTCTGTTATATTGTAATTTGTACCACCCCAAGCACTTAGTACAGTGCCCTGCATACAGTAAGTGCTCAATAAATACGATTGATTAGGATAAGTAATAACAGTAGCCTGATGCCCCCAAGGATAGCAGAGTTTGATGCCAGGGTGCTATTGCTTTCCACAGCGTGGCCTAGAGGACTAGAGGAAAGAGCACAGAACTTGGAGTCAGAGGACCTGGGTTCTAATCCTGGCTCCACCACTTGTCTGCTGTGCGACCTTGGGCAAATCACTTAATTTCACTGGGCCTCAGTTACCTTATCTGTAAAATGGAGATTAAGACTCTGAGCCCTATGTGGGACATGGACTGCAGGAGAAAGAACAAGAATGCAAGAGTTGGGCCTACTAATATTTCAGGATGAAATAATTACATATACACATATACTTAACAGCCGAGGGAAGGCATAAATTACTTAGATGTTAAGGGTGAAAGTGGTTGAAGTGACTTAGGATGTTGTGAACTAATCAGAGATTTTATAGAAAGTTCAAAGTGATTGGAAATTGAGGAAGGTTTATCATTTATCAGGGCCATAAGAGGATTCATTTTTGGCTCTTTTGATAATTGGGTTTTGAGCTTCCATTTGGAGCTTTGTAATGTCATAGAACTATTTTCCCTATATCCAATGAGTTGTTTCTTGGTGAATTCCTTCAGTAATCTTTCTACTGCTGCTCTTCCTTACTGATAGCTGCGCTGTGGGTGCCCTCATAAGCTTGATGAGGTTTCTTTGCTACAATTTTTGGGCATTGAAAAGCAAATTTTAGGAATCTGGATTCCAAGCTTGAAATACCTATTCATTAGTGTATCAGTGACCACCTATTTTTGTTAATGGCTTGCAATATTCAAAGGATTTGATCCTGGCAAAGATGCCAGCATGCTCATTCACAAAGTTCTAAGCCTACAAAGTCTCACGCTCTACTATTTCCCCTCTCCATAATCTTTTCTAATGTCTGTCTCCTCCTGTATATTGTTAGTTCCATGTGGGCAGGGATCATGCCTATCAATTCCATTGAATTGTATTTCCCCAAGCTCTCGGTTCAGTGCTCTGCACATGGTCAGAGCTCAATAAATACCACTGATTTGCTTATTGATTGTGGAGGAGATAAGGCCCAAAGGGGAAAAGAATTAGAGGCAAAATTCAGTAGTTTCAAAATGATACCCGGAACAGAAACGATGTGGCCTAGTGAAAAATTCACTGGACTGGGAGTCAGGAGACGTGGATTATAATTCCAGTTTTGCCACTTGCCTGCTGTGTGATTTTTAGGCAAGTCACTTAAATTGTCTATGTCTCAGTTTCCTCACCTGTAAAATGGGGATTCAATACCTGTTCTCCCTTCCTCTGAGAATGTGAGCCCCATGTGGTTCAGAGAATGGGATTGATCTGATTATAACAATTGTGGTATTACTAAAGTGCTTACTAATGTATCAGGCACTGTTCTAAGCATTGGGGTAGACACAAATTAATCAGGTCAGACAGAGTCCCTCTCCCACGTGGAGTTCACAGCTAAGTAGTAGGGAGAACACAGATTAAATCCCCATTTTACAGGTGAGGAAACTGAGGTACTGAGAAGTTAAATGACTTGTCCAAAGCCACAGACCAGGCAAGCAGCAGTGCCAAGATTAAAACTCTGGTCTTCTGACTTCCAGGCTTGTGCTTTCTCCACTAGGCTATACTGCTTCCCAGCACTCAGCATGCAGTAAGCACTTAAAAGATACCACAGTTCTTCTTAGTGTTTGTAATAACATTGAGTGCCCACTTGATACAAGTGATTGGACAGTTCAAAGCAAATAATAATTATAATGGCGGAATTTGTTAAGCACTTACTATGTTCCAGGCACTTTACTAAGCACTGGGATCAAAACAAGCAAATCAGGTTGGTCACAGTCCCTGTCCCACGTGGGGCTCACAGTCTCAATCCCCATTTGACCGATAGGGTAACTGAGGCACAGAGAAGTGAAGTGACTTGCCCAAGGTCACACAACAGACACGTGGCAGAGCTGAAATTTGAACCCAGGTCCTTCTGATTCCCAGTCCCATGCTCTATCCACTAGGCCATGCCGCTTCTCAAAGAAGTAGGGTATTGCCTGCTCAGGAGAAGCTAACACTATAATTGAGGAGGTAGGAAAATTATACTTGAAGGAATAATCCTCAGGCCCCTTCACATTCCAGGCAGGGCCAACATGGGAATGTGGTCCAAACTGCCTCAATCCTCCCAACATTTCAAGGACTGTGGCAGCCTCTACCCACCCTTCCCTCTGAAGGGCAGGGGAAGGGCTGAGAGTGTTGGGAGAATGTAGATGCTCTAGCCTCAGGCTGTTCTCCATGAGCCTAGACCACCAACATCAAGGAACTGCAGGGGTCACATGCTGCCTGGGTGTCTGTCGGCCTTCAAAAGATGCAGAATCCTTTTGGCCTTGATGGAGAAACTGAGGCAATTGGCCTTCATGAGTCAGTAAAGGGAGACATGAGCCATTAAACACAACTTCCAGGATGCCTAACTGCAGTCTAGCGTACCCCTGCCTTTGATTTAGTTTTAAATCAAATTAAGAGCTTTATCCATTCTTAGATAGAATTATCTACAGTAGTAATAAATCACAGGAACAGTAAGCTAGGTACAAACAAGAAACATGAAAAAGTCATTGTTTAAGAAAGAAAATACTTCATGAAATAGGAACATGTACTTTAAAAAATTCATTCAAACCAGATGAACAAGACATGAATCATGGGAAACATCAAGACATAATTACACACTGGTTGCGAACTCTACCATGAAAAGAAGAGACTATTTTTTTTTCCCACAGAATGAAAATGACAAGCTCAAATTAAGAAGTACACTGTGCACAATCCAGTGTGAGGCTTCATCAGATCACGAATCATTAAAGTCCTCAGTTTCATGGACAAGGCATTATCAGCTCTGTGATTCTGAACAAAACAATTGTCAGCTGCCAACCTTCTTTAACAAGGCAATTAAACATTTCATGCAGTGGGAAGGGGAAAAGAGAGGTCAAAAGTAACATTCTGGCCTGACGAGTCACTGGTGGAAACTTTCTGAAGTAAAGTTTGGGAATCAAGTCCACATTGCCAGCAGCACTTCTGGTGGCCAACACCAATCTTTCAATTCTTATATCACTTTGAACTGCCCCTTATTGGAGTATGAAACCCCTCTACACCCACGCATGCACACACACCCCCACACACACTCCTCCCTCCCTGCCCTCCCTATCCAGTCAGGATTTACGAAGCTTTCCATAACCACCACCTTGAAACTGGCATTTAGCTATATCCTGATTTTTCTGACAAAGAAACAGGGTGTATGGGAGATGTAAGGATTTGGCGATCTTCCGCTAACATAGTTGAGAGTTAGGATTTATGACCCTAGTTACCAAGTCCAAGGGTAGTGATGGGGTTCAATTAGTGCTCAATTAAGTGAGCACTTACCATAGGTAGAGCTCTGTAGTCAACCCTTCAGGAGGGTACAGTAAGTTAGGTAATAATAATAATAATAATGGCATTTGTTAAGTGCTTACTATGTATGAAGCACTGTTCTAAGCGCTGGGGGGGATACAAGGTGATTATGTTGTCCCACATAGGGCTCACAGTCTTAATTCCCATTTTACAGCTGAGGTAACTGAAGCACAGAGAAGTTAAGTGACTTGCCCAAAGTCACACAGCGGACAAGTGGCGGAGTCAGGATTAAAACCCATGACCTCTGACTCCCAAGGCCTTGCTCTTTCCACTGAGCCACGCTGCTTCTCTAGGTAGGCTCACACCTTGCTCTCAAGGAGTTCACAGTGTAGCAGGAGACAATAAAATTAATTGAAGGTAGGAGAAGTAACAGTATATCACCAGAAGTCATTTCTCTTTTGTATTTCCAGCTATGGGGATGAAGCATTGTTTTCATCACCATAGCTTTAGAAGCAGGATTCCAACCTTGGCATATCCTAAGTCTCAACTGCCATAACCTAAACTGTGAATGCAGAAGTTTTCAGGTTGTATAAAATTGCTGAAGTGACACTCAAAGGGGATAATTTGGGGGGGTTAGGGAAACAACCTGACCTAGTGGCATGGGCCTGGGGGTCAGAAGGTCCCGAGTTCTAATACTGGCACTGTCACTTGTTTGCTGTGTGACCTTGGTCGTCACCTAATTCATCTGTGCCTCAGTTATTTTATCTGTAAAATGGGGATTAATATTGTAAGCCTCACGTGGGACATAGACAGTGTCCAACCTGATCAGCTTAAATCCACCCCAGCACTTAGTACAGTGTCTGATGCAAAATGAGTGTTTTATAAATACCATCAAAAATTTATAAATAAAAATGTCACAGATTTGTAGTGTTCTTAGATCAAAGGACCTGGATTCTAGTCCTAGCTCTGCCCCATGACTGCTGTGTGATCTTGGACAAGTTAGTTAACCTCTCTGGGCCTCAGTTTCCTCATCTGTAAAATGGGTACTCATTACCAGTTTTCCCTCCTACTTGGAGACCGTAAACCCACTGTGGGCAGGGATTGTCTCTGTTGCTGTACTGTACTTTCCAAGTGCTTAGTACAGTGCTCTGCATACAAGTCCTCAATAAATAAAATAATAATGATGATGGTATTTGTTAAGTTCTTTCTATGTGTCAAACATTGTTCTAAGTGCTGGGGTAGATTCAGGGTAATCAGGTCGTCCCACTTGGGACTTACAGTTTTAATCCCTATTTTAGAGATGAGGTAACTGAGGCACAGAGAAGTTAAGTGACTTGCCCAAGGTCACACAGCAGACAAGCGGCAGAGCTGGGATTAGAACCCACATCCTCTGACTCCCAAGCCTTGCTTTCCACTAAACCATGATTGAATGAATATGAACCCCATGTAAGATAGGGACTGTGTCCAAACTGAATACCTCGAATCCAACCCAGTGCTTGGAACAGTGTTTGACATATAGTAAATACTTAAGAGACCGGGCTTTGGAGTCAGAGGTCATGGGTTCAAATCCCGGCTCCGCCACTTGTCAGCTGTGTGACTTTGGGCAAGTCATTTAACTTCTCTGTGCCTCAGTTACCTCATCTGGAAAATGGGGATTAAATGTGAGCCCCAAGTGGGACAACCTGATCACCTTGTAACCTCCCCAGTGCTTAGAACAGTGCTTTGCACATAGTAAGCGCTTAATAAATGCCATTAAAGAAATACAATGATTACCATAACTATTGGAAGCTTCTTACTAGCCAGGGACTATCCAATTCTCAGCAGTGTGTTTTGCCCAGTATCTGGTACAGAGTTATGCACCCAGGAGATTAATCAATACTATTGCTGGTACCAATTAAATAGGACCTAGTTAAAAATCTGTTCTGAACCAGAATTTTTTATGCTAGGAGCAGGAGAGTGGGGCTTGTTTTCAGTTGTTTCTTGTCCTTAGTTTATTATAAAATAACCAAAAAAAAGCACTCAAAAAACCACTATGTGCTTAAAAAAAACCCAAATCCAACTAGCAAGAAAATCAAAATGATTATCTTTGGGTCAAAGATTAAAAAGATCAATTACTAATAAAGAAATACCAACAATGTTACTTTAGTTATATTGTTACTTTATGGATTATACTGCCACAACTATTAAACTAGCTCAAGTCTTTATTTTGGGAGATTCTGACTGTTAAATGTTTAATTTTTAATCGAACACAGGTGAAGCAGCATGATATAGATTGTATATACATAAATTATATATATATATATATTGATGGCACATTTCTCAAAGGATTATGCATACACAAAATCAAGGAAACTTGTTAATTTATAATCTGAAATTGGCTGCCTGGGAAAGCTGGTTTGAGGTAATTCCTTTGCCAGAGGTCAAATAAAATTGGACTAATATCCACAGCAGGATGCTCCATAGCCAATGTCTTCTGGCTGAGGTTTTCATGAAGGTGATCTAAAGGGGAGATTTCAGAGGGGGTGTAGTTAAGACTCACAAATCCAACGATCCTAATTCAGGGTGAAACTAATTGGCAAGGTTAGACCTACGAATTTTGCTTTCCTGGTTTTGATTAGTTTAAAAATTGACCCAAATCGCAGCAATGTGGAAAACATTTAGGACTGTAGAATTGCTCATGCTTAATGTTGTGGGTGAAAGTGGCCTATACTTCCACGACACTCTTAACTTTTTTAAAACCAGAAATATCTCTCCCACCATGAACAGTGTACCTTTATGATAAAATTTGGAAGGTCAGTTTTCATGCAGCAATCCCCTGGTGTTTATATTTCTTAATACTGAAAATATATAGCCCATGTTCACTCCCATCCAGGGGCTCTTTGTGTTGTTTTCCAAAGAAGTGGCAGGGGGGGGAGGGGGGCAACAACCCAAGAAAGCCTGACAACCTAGAAAATTCTTGTCCATAATGTTTTGGTGCCTGAAAAGGTGATACTGCTTACCTAATTAGTGGGAGAAAGCGGGGGTTGGGGGAATGGTGAAAAATGCAAGCAAAAAAAAAGTGTTGAAAGCTGGAGAAGTATATTTTGTTTGAAGGGAAATCAAAGCCTGAGCTGTTTTTTGTAGAAGAGCTAGATTGAAAGTGGAAAAATACTAAAACTCCAAAATAGAAAAGAAAGTGGGGAGAAAAGCCCAACCTACTGGAAAGGATCTGACCCCAGTTTCCTCTTAAATTGCCAAATTTTATTATTTCTGTAGAGCTGTATGACATACTCACTGGGGTGTTAGGAGAATTAGCTAATGAACATTCTGAAGCCCTGGCAATTATTTTTGAAGACTCTCATAGAATTGGGGAGGTGTTATCCTGGAAGTTTGAAAAATAAGAAGCAACTCTGGGGCTGGTCTTCAACTTTTTTAAAAAAAGAGCAAGAATCTGAAACTTGCAATCCATGTATTCTAATGTCAGTCTATTGCAAAAACTGATTCCCAACTGCACCTCAACAGGAACATCCAGTAGTAAAGATGAGTTCACCCAGATAGCATGAGTGGACTTTATGAGTTTTTTTATGGTGTTTAAGATTTTGTATGGTAGATACAGGTAATCATGTTCCACATGGAGCACGCAGTCTTAATCCCCATTTTACAGATGAGGTATCTGAGGCAAAGAGAAGTGAAGTGACTTGCCTAAGGTATCACGGCAGACAAGTGGAGGAACTGGGATTAGAAACCAGGTCCTACTGATTCTCAGGCCTGTGCTTTATCCAATAGGCAATACTGCTTCTCTAGGCCACATTCCAGGGGAGAAGGAGAACCAGAAAGAAAGAAGGGGAGATCATAAAAAAGCAAGAAACTCCGAAGGAATGGTATGACTTGGAATTTATCATGGAGAGCCTGAGATTCCCTTCTTAGACCTGGGAGAAAGAACAGC
Source organism: Tachyglossus aculeatus (assembly GCF_015852505.1). Lineage (NCBI taxonomy): Eukaryota > Metazoa > Chordata > Mammalia > Monotremata > Tachyglossidae > Tachyglossus > Tachyglossus aculeatus. The sequence continues at coordinate 13,070,957 of NW_024044828.1, forward strand.
ACTCACAATTACTAAGTGAATCAGTAACAACAAATGATTCCAGAAAAAATCTTTAGCAGGATGGGGTGGTGGTTTAAGGTGTGGACATTTCAGGGCCAAGAATTCCAGGCACATAACTAACACAATTGAAGCATTTGATAGTACACTTCTTGAAAAATGCATTCAGAGCAGTCTGAACTGTAATATTTCCACATATCCTGAAAGCCGGAGGCGGGTTGATGACAAAGGGTAATGGCAAGTGGCATTCTATCGAGTTGGAAAGATGTATCTAGCAGGGGACTGGTGTGAGGCCTGGTCAAATCTGACATTTCCATGGGTGATCCTCATGTGAGAGGAAACAGCACTTGAACTTAATGACATTTTCAGATGAAATGTGAATGAATGGAGCTATAAGCACCAATCAAGATAGGGGGATAATAACAAGAATCTTTTTTTAAGAGCCCAAGAAGTTTAGAGATTAAGACAGGAATACATGCAGTCTGGTCCAACTTGGAAAGCATAAGGGGGAAAATATTCTGAAGTTGACATGCTATTGGAGAGAGAAGACTAGAGAACAGTTATGTGGCTAAGACCCACTGCCAAATTCCTGTTTCTTCATCCAGAGCTATGAAACTCTCATCCACTGGAGTAGGCTGTCAGTAGAATATGATGGTAATTCATCTCATTTTTGCCTCCCCTTCCTCTCCCATTCCCCACTGGCCCAAAGAACTGTGCAGAATGTCATAGTGGTAATAAGTTTAGCACTTACTCAGCACTAAGTGCTGGGGTAGAAGCTGTATTATTATATTATACTTAGTCCTCATCCCACCATCTCCATGTCTCTCATTTTAGATGAGAAAACTGAGGCTCAGAAAGGTTAAGTGACTCATGCAAGGTCGCCCTATAGGCCAGAGGCACATTAAGGACTAGAACTTGGGTCTTCTGACTGCCAGTCTCTTTCTTTCTCTAAGAGTCCATGTCTCCTCCAGGATGCCCACCATTCTGAGTGCAAGTGGAAGTAAAGGTGCTTAGTTCAGTGATCTGCACACAGTAAGCGCTCAATAAATATGATGGGCCCCAGATGGTATATTGCTGATAGCCTGAGGTTTAGCTAACCTGATTGAGAGGCTTTTCTCCTTGTAGAGCCTCTTCTTTATTGGTGGAGAGCTCTCTGAATCAACTTTCCCAACCCATTCCCCTATGCAAGGGACAATTCCACAGGGACATGTATTTAGGCGGGGTGGGAAGAATGAGGCTGTTTAAACACACCTCCCTGTATCAATTTGAGACATTCCTGGCACCAAAAGTTGGGGTATCTTTGGACTTGTTATTGAGGCAGGAAATCCAAGCTAAGCCCATTTTTTTACGGAATTTGTCATAGGGTATTTGTAAAATGCTTGCTATGTACCAAGCACTGTACTAAATGCTGGGGTAGATACAAGATAATCAGGTCAGACTCAGTCAATGTCCCACATGGGCCTCACAGTCTTAATCACCATTTTACAGATGAGTTAACTGAGGCCCAGAGAAGTGAAGTGATTTGCCCAAGGTCACACAGCAGACAAGTGGTGGAGCTAGGATTAGAACCTAGGTCTTTCTGGCTCTATCCACCAGGCCATGCTATGGCTCAGGGCTTGAAGGACCACTCCTAGAGAAGCAGCGTAGCTCAGTGGAAAGAGCACGGGCTTTGGAGTCAGAGGTCGTGGGTTCGAATCCCGGCTCCACCACAAGTCTGCTGTGTGACCTTGGGCAAGTCACTTAACTTCTCTGAGCCTCAGTTACCTCATCTGTAAAAATGGGGATTAAGACTGTGAGCCCCACGTGGGAAAACTTGATCACATTGTATCCCCCCCCAGCACTTAGAACAGTGCTTTGCACACAGTAAGCGCTTAACAAATGCCATCATTATTATTTCAGTGGCAGAATGTGCTTTCCTTTGTCCTGCTGACATTCACCAATGAGTAATCCTTAAGCTTAACCTAGCCAGAAGTAAAGGAAGGTTTATTTTCTTTAATAGTAAGATGACTTTACCCTGTTGAGCTATTTTGGCTGTGGCCCACTGCACTTCCCCACAGGTGTCTGAGGGGAAGAGTGTTTTTTAGAGAGGGAAACTGATCTTGATGTTCAGGGTCCTCTCATCAAGAGGGAGCATTTGTATCCTGTTTCCTCCAGGACTTTCTCTCCCCCTCCACTTTAGCAGGGTCAGGAAAGTCCTTGAATGTGCTTCCTTGTACAAGATAATTGGGCTGGCTACTGTCCCTGCCCGACATAGGATCCACAGGCCACTAAGGAGGGAGAACAGGTCAGAAATCCCTATTTTCAGATGAGGAAACTGAGGCACTGAGTAGTTAAAGGGCTCACCCACAGTCACACAGCAAGCAAGAGGTGGAGCTAGGATGAGAACCCGGGTTTTAGATGTCTGGCAGAATGCTGAAGCACAGACCAGAGGAAGCAGCATGGACTAGTGGATAGAGCACAGGCCTGGAAATCAGAAGGACCTGGGTTTTAATCCAGGCTCTGCCACTTGTCTGCTTTGTGACCTTAGGCAAGTCACTGCAGTTCTCTGTGCTTTAGTTACCTCATCTGTAAAATGGGGATTAAGACTGTGAACCCCATATGGGACAAGGACTGTGTCCAACCTGATTAGCTTGTCTCTATCCCAGTGCTTAGAACAGTGCCTGGCACATAGAAGGTGCTTAACAAATAGCATAAGAAAACAAAAACAGACTATTAAGTGACCGTATAGTACTGCCTGGCCCAACAGCCTCTGGTCTCAGATTAGTCACTACCACCCACACTGCAGCCTGGAATTCATTGATTCCCTTTTCCTCTATTCTCTACTTAGAGTCCCCGAGAATGAGAGTGTTAATGATAATAACAATAACAATAATAATAATAGTGGTATTCGTTAAGCACTTACTATGTGCGAAGCACTGTTCAGGAGCCCACGACATCACATTGGCTCTCACCCATGTCTTCGGTGCCCTCTTCTTGGGAATTGCAAACAAACACAAAAACATTTCCAAATCCCAGTGGGTCACAGGATATACAAAAGCTCATCTCATCCTTTCCATCTCTCCTCACAGTATTGAATTCCACCAAGTCCTGCTTTGCACCTACCATTGTAGAATGTAGCCTTTCAAGGGCTCTCCAGCATGTTCCCCCTTTAGACTGTAAGCTCGTGGTGGACAGGGAACCTATCAATCAACCTCTAAACTCCCCAAAGTTTTTAGTGTGGTGCTCTGCACAGATAAAGCAATCAATATGATCAATTGATTGATTTTTTATTGGTTCAACAGAGGTTCAGACCTTTGATGCCTCCATTGTGCCCACCACAGTTGTTTAAATAAAATGGCCACCTCAGTGAGTGTTAGATGCCTTATTAGAACTAAAGGTAAATATCCTGAGATGATAAAGCAATGCTAATGTATTTTTCCTTTTTATAAATGGAAGAAATTTGGAGAGCCCACACTAATGGTGTCCGGGGGCAGGATTCCAACTTCCAGCAAGAGAGACTTTTCTTTAATTTTGTTTCCTTCACAGATTCTCTTGGCCTGGAAGGCCTCGTTGGCACACTGAGCATACCACACCCCTTTCATCAGGCTGGATTGATTTTCCTAGGACTTTCTGTAAATCCGTAAATACTTTCACCTCTGCTCTTTGAGAAAAGGACAGGGATGAGTTATTTTTTTTTTCTATTGGAGTTCATAGTATAATCTCCAGGGGTACCTCTGACATATTTAGGGGAGCTGCCATGCAGAACTGAACATGTTTCTTCTGCAAAGAGGAAGAAATAGACTGCAGGATTTTAAAGGTGGATTTGGAACCCCAGGAAAAGAGAAAAGTCAGTTGGTAAGCACTCTATTGGAGGATTAAAAGAAAATAGAAAAACAATGTACTCCAAACTATGGAAATACAGGATACACCCACTGTAAAGTCAAAGATCAGACCCAATATAGGTCTATTGATTCTCTAAGGCTTTGGGGACAGTCTTAAATTGTTTTACATAAGTCACTTTATCTCTCTTGCCTAATAGGTGGTCTGTTGGACTGAAATTAGATGAAAAATGATTTAAAAATGTTGTTAATTAAGAAGAAAATCATCTAGTTGGGGAGAAAATGATGACATCAAGATTGGCACTTAAGTCTTTTATTTAAAAAAGACCCTGGAGGTAGAGAATAAACAGAGAATGGAGTTCAGGTCTTTCCCTTCCAATTTGTCCATCCATGGTGACAAGTTCTCCCCACTCAGACTCCTTGAATCTTCTCATATCTCTAATTCACACCAGCCCCATATCCTGCTGATTCTTTCACATAGTATTTTTCTACCTCTTCCTCACCAATCTGACAACCACGACCCAAATCTGCACCCTGACAATAATAGTAATAATGATAACTGAAGTATTTGCTAAGTGTTTACTTTGTGACAAGAACTGTGCTACTTGCTGGGCTAAAGACAAGATCTAGGTCCCTTAGTTCTATTAGCCCCCTGAGTTCATAAGAAGAAAGACACTACTAAAAATCCATGATATTGTTCTATTAAAGACCTCCAGTGAGATAATCCTCTTTTATGGATGCATTCATTGCCCATCTATGGTGGGAAGTTGCAGAAGTAATACGTAGTTTGCTTCAACCTGGGTTCGAATCTTCAATCTGCCACTTGTCTGCTCTGTAGCCTTGGGCAAGTCACTTAACTTCTCTCTGCCTCGGTTACCTCACCTGTAAAATGGGGATTAAGGCTGTGAGCCCTATATGGGACAAGGACTGTTTCCAACCTGATTAGCTTCTATCTACCCAAGTGTTTAGGACAGTGCTTGGTACACAGTAAGCGCTTAACAAATTCCATTAAAAGCAAAAACAAAAAAACCCCAAAACCTTGTTACTGCCACACAGGATTCACAATGGCACAATTTCCTGTCATGCTCCATTCCCTTTGTCCTTTGGGGTATTGGAAGTTGGAGAGATGTGCAGGAGGACAGCATCTCTGAGCCAAACATTGTCACCAGTTGTCACTCTGAAATTCTCCTCCTGTTAGGTAGGATAAAAAATTTAAAAGCACGGTAATAAGCCATCAGCAAGAATAAAATGCATCTTCCTGAGTGCAAATTAAGCTAATGAGTGAAAGCAGCTAAACAGCAGATGTGTGAGCTGGCTTCGGGAAAGCAGGGGCTTAAGAAACCCAGGTAATAATGTGGGGGAATTCAAGCTTTTAATGAAATCCCTTCACTTTTGAAATCTCGAGTTATCCAGGCTAATGGAAGACGTGTCTTTTTCTGGTCTCTTCACTTGACAAGTAAGCAATGGGGATTCCAGATTGAACAGAGAGAAATTAAACAGGTTATTGCTCTCCCTTGCTAAATTTATAGTTTTCACTCCAGCAAGACATTCACTCAAGTGGGAGTCTGCTTATTTGTTCTGGCTTGATTTTTTTATAAGGCATTTCGATGGGGGGTGAAGTCGATGAAGGACCAGATTCCATTGCTGAACAAGAGCGATTTGCCCTTGTCAATAGTTTCTCACTTCTATTCCTTCTTTCTCTCTACCATCATCAGATCAAATCGCGTGAGGCACAAAGTTGCACTTCTTCAGACCGAGTGCACAAATCAGAAATACAGGTGAATGGGTTGCAGCTGGAGAACTCCAGATTTAAGTTTTGAGAGCTTGAAGGTACTTTCTCTTGCACTAGATAGACACACTCATAGGACACATCCTCAATCACAACAAGAATTTCATCTCTCTCTTTACCAGCTTTGGCATCATCTAACTTGGCCCCTTCTAAAATCTAGTCTTGGTCAAGGTATCACACACAGTCAAGAAAAATTCTTTCTTAGCTGTATTCTTTTTAGAACAAAAGTAAACCATTTTTTGTGAACAATAAGCCAATCTTCAAAAATCTTTGGCCTGTACTTATTCAGTGTACTCATGTAGTCAAAAGTAGTAGCAGACAAAATCAAAGCAATGTATTCCATTTAAAGGACCGGACAAAAACAACCCTGATTTTTTATTTTTATAAAATTGAATTTTGAGGTTAATATAATTGATACCCACTCAGAACACTGCAACCTCAAATGAGTACAGTATAAAGTATTAGTCTTTTGTAATCATGTTCTCTGTTCATCTGTTGTTAGAAAATAATAATATGCTTTGTATCTATAATTAAGTTCTTTTGACACTGTTTCCTCCCAGAATTCAATGGAGGGAATGCTGTTGTCTAGTGGTTTAGGAGACAGTAAGAGAGGAAGGAAACTTGCCCTATAATGGACAAATGTATGAATTCACCAGTTAATCAAGTTGAAATGTATTGAGCACTTACTGTGCACAGAGCGTCGTACTAAGTGTTTGAGAGTTGGTAGACTTGTTCCCTGCCCACACTGAACTTACAGTCTAGAGTGGGAGAGAGGTATTAACATAAATTACAGATATATACATAGAGCTATGAGGTGAATATCAAGTGCTTAGAAGGACGGATACAAGAGTGTAGGTGACACAGAGGGTAAAGGGAGTAGAGGAAATGAGGGGTTAGTCAGGAGAGGCCTCTTGGAGGGGATTTGATTTTAATAGGCTTCTGAACATGGATAGAATAGTAATCTGTCATTTATGAATAGAAAAGGAATTATAGGCCAGAGGGAAAAAATGGGCAATAGGTCATTGGTGAGAAAGATGAGATTGAGGTACAGTGAATAGATTGATGTTAGAGGAGTGAAGTGTGTGGGCTGGGCTGTAGTAATAATAATAATGATGGTATTTGTTAAGCACTTACTATGTGCAAAGCACTGTTCTAAGTGCTGGAGAGGTTACAAGGTGATCAGGTTGTCCCATGGGGAGCTCACAGTTTTAATCCCCACTTTACAGATGAGGTAACAGAGGCACAGAGAAGTTAAGTGAGTTGCCCAAAGTCACACAGCTGACAGTTGGAGGAGCTGGAATTTGAACCCATGACTTCTGACTCCAAAGCCCATTCTCTTTTCCAGTAGTAGGAAATCAGCGAGGGCAGGTAGGAGGAAGCAAGCTGATGGAACGCTTTAAAGCCCATGGTAAGGAGTTTCTCTTTGATGGGGAGGTAGATCGGCAGATACCAGAGTTTTTTGAGGCAAGGGGAGATTTGATTGGATGACTTTCATTTTTTTTTTTGTTTGCTTTTTGTTTGAAAAATGATCCAGACATCAGATGAAGTATGGACTGGAGTGGGGAGAGACAGCAGACAGGGAGGTCAGTGAGGAGGCTGATGCAGAAGTCAAGGCAGAATAGGATAAGCGCTTGGATCAGTGCAGTAGCAGTTTGGATGGAGAAGAGAGGGTGAATTTTAGTAATACTACCAAGGTAGAACCAACAGGATTTGGGTGACAGATGGGAAATGTGGGTTGAATGAGAGAGATAAATTGCAGAGAGTGACAGTTATGGGTTTGTGAGAGGGAGGATAGTGGTATTGTCTACAGTGATGGGAAAAACAGTGGGAGAACAAGGTTTGTGCAGTAAAATGAGCCGTTTTTGGGGGGGTATGTTAAATTTGAGATGTCTGCAGGTGATCCAAATAGAGATCCCTGAAGGCAGGAGGTAAAGCCAACTTTGCAGCAAAGGAGAGAGGTAGAAGGATAGGTAGATTTGGGAACCATGCGCTAGAGATGAAATTTGAAGCAATTAGAAAGAATGAGTTATCCAAAGCAGTGGGTAAAGATGGAGAATAAAAGGGAACCCACAACTGAGTTTCAAGGGACTCCTATAGTTAGAGGGTGGGAGGCAGAGGAGGAATCTGCAAAAAAACACTGAGAAGGAGCAGTCAAAGAGATTGGAGGAAAACCAGGAAAGGACAGTGCCAGTGAAGCCAAAGCTGGGTAATGGTTCCTGGAGAAGGGGGTGGTCCATATTTTCGAAGGCAGCTGAGAGGTTGAGTAGGATTAGTTTGTTGGATTTGGCAAGAAGGTCATTGTTGACAATTTGTACTTCCCAAGCGCTTAGTACAGTGCTCTGCACATAGGAAGCACTCAATAAATATGATTGATGATGATGGTGACCTTAGAGAGGTCAGTTTCTGTGGCGTGAAGGGAGTGGACGCCAGATATGATATGAGCTCTGTTGCTATTTAAAACGAAGATGGGGATTGGAGCAACTTACAGTATTGCTGTTGGATACTAAAATAGACCTTAAGTAGCCTGAAAGTGTGAAAACCGTTTCCAAAGTTTCCCAAACTACAAGTGAAGAGTAGTGTAGGCAAAGGCCTCAGAAGATACTGACCCATTATTCTTTAAATCCACACACCACTATCCACAGTGTCAATGTCAAGCTACTGAAGCAGTGCTCACCAATTATTCCAACAAGAAACCCTCTGCAATACTACCGGGAGACAGATAAAAAAAATACAGTTCAGTTCTTGAAGATGGCTTCCTGGTTAACTTAGAAAATAAATTTAAACTCAACTTGCTATAATGATTTGATTGAAACAAATTCTGTTCCCTGAATTAACATTTTTAGGGGAAGATATGATCCCTACAATGGAAGTATTACAGTGATGCCGTGATTTAATAATAATAATAAAAACGGACAGAAAAGATAAGATGGTCTTATTTATTACAGGCTAGAAGAAGTGTTGCTAGTTCCAAGTATGTTTCTGATGATTTTTCCTGCTGATGGGAGTACAAAAGAGTTTATTTTCATAATTACAACAGATGGAAAACAATAAAATTATACTTTAGGCTAATGCACTCTCACCCTTATTATTCCATTTGGTGTGTGTGTGTCCCCTGAAGCTATTTTATGACAATACAAAAATTGCAAAAATATGGCACCCGCAAAAGCCTGACCAGATTTCCTAATTATCTGTCATTCGACTCAAGGGTGCTGTGAGAAATTAGCCCTCCTGGGGGAACAAAAAAAAACGCAAAAAACTGACATGAACTTTAAAATAGTAGAGAGTAGCAACCCCCACCATCTCCTCTGACAAATTGCAAGTGGAAAGCAGGAAGATTGGAGCAGGTGATCCACAAGTAGTAGCCTTTCCTGTTAAGGTGATATCAGAGAAGGCAGAAAAGCCAGTTGGAGCCCACCTAGATTGGCTCAATCTGTCAACCAATAGTATTTATTGAGCGCTTACAGTGTGCAGAACACCATGCTAAGTGCTTGGGAGAGTTTAATGCAGCAGAGTTGGTAGACATGTTCCCTGCCCAGATGGAGTTTAAAGTCCAGAGGGGGAGACAGACATAAAAATAAATGAATTAAATTAGGGATAGAGGAAACAGTTGAGTAGGCATAGGCTGTAACAAGGATATGATTCAGTCAGAAGAGAGAGTGTGAATCCTCTGAGGGAGAGATCATCTCCTTCCGGGAGGGGGGTAATTTTTTTAATGGTATTTAAGTGATTACTATGTACTAGGCACTGTACTAAGTGCTGGAGTCAATACAAGATAATAATCAGGTTGGACACTGTCGCTGACCCACTTAGGGTTCACACTCTCAATCCCAAACACTTTGTATCACTGATAGATTTTTCTGGAAGACTGACACAGCAGAAGACTTTGGGCAAGTCACTTAACTTCTCTGGGCCTCAGTTACCTCATCTGTAAAATGGGGATTAAGACTGTGAGCCCCCTGTGGGACAACCTGATTACCTTGTAACCTCCCCTAATGCTTAGAACAGTGCTTTGCACATAGTAAGTGCTTAATAAATGCCATTATTATTATTATTAAGACCCTCTTCTGCTGGAGTTTGCTTGAACTTTAAATGGCTATGGGGATGGACTGAAGTCTTTCAGGGGCCCTTAGGAGATGATGGTGATAATGATAATAGTTGGGCTATTTTGTTAAGCACTTACTGTGTACTAAGTACTGTACTAAAATGTTAAGGTATAAGATAATCAGGTGGGAGGTGGCGTGAAGAGGAGTAGGTAGTCTTTCTCTACTCACTCACCACACTGGCCCAGGGTCTTTCTAAAACCCACCATCATTATCTGAGTGCAATCAGGGAAGATTCTAGGAGGGGACCTTTTTCAGGGCACCAAGGGATGTGGCTTGATGCAGCTGATGAGGGACCAGGGCTCAGAAGTGGTACCCTTAACTTGGGGGTAGAAAACGGAGTGAATTGGAGAGCAGTGGTGAGCCAGTGGTACTTTACTGAGCATTTACTGTGTGTAAAACACTGTACTGAATGCTTGAGAAAGCAACAAGGAACGGAGTTCCCAGAAGTGATCCTAGCCCACAGGAGCTGACAGCCTACCGGGGAAAGGGAACTCTTCCCTCTAATCCTTTGACCCCTTTGCTTTATCTGAGACCTTTTACCACTTTGGCACTTTGGGGGACCCTGACCTCTGAGCCTCTATTTCCCCCTTGATTGGAGAAACTAGAGCTTTCCACAATCTCATCCCACCATCCAAATCTCCCTTGCTGTGGAGCTCTGCAAGCCCATTCGCTGGCTATGATCACTGGGTCCATGGGACAAGCGTGCCAGCACGTTTAACCAAGTCCATCTTCTGCTCTGAGCAGGGCCAGGAGGTGTCCCTACCCAGTGTGGAAGACGGAGATCGCTACCACTAGTAATGTATAGATTTTTGCTTAGTGAGAAGGCAGAAACTCAATAGACTATTCACTTTAGTGCTATTGGATGTTATTAAGTAGTCTAAAAAGCCATCTCTAGACCCAAGACGATTAATGTTCAGTAAAAAGAAGGCTGTTGCAAAGATGTGACTTAACCAAAAGAAGTGTTAACACAGAGTGGCTTTTCTCCCCTCATCAAACGCAGCATTTATCAGTGTGGACCATCATAATCCTCATCTTTCTCCCACTCCCACCTCCACCCAGTCCTCTTTTACATCCTGAAGGCATAGTCCAATTTCCCACTGCTTTTCCGACAAGTTTCCCCTGCCCTGCCCCACCCCCTCCGCCCACCTCCATCTCCTCTCAGCTCATTTCCCAGAATCCGCTTCTTCTCTGTGGTCTTTTCTGGGCCACAGTGAAAACCTTCAGGATCATTTACAGTTCCTTCTCCTCCTCATCGATTCTATTTTCCACCAAGTTGATGTTTTGTCTGCCTACCTAATTTAGAATTTTATAGCCTTTGGAAAGGCTTGGGCTTCACCCTATATCCAGATGGTCTTCAGTAAATGCTATGAATTATTATCATTCACACTCATAACAGTGTTAGCCCTCGCCTAATCAATTTTAATTCAACTTAATTTAGTTTCATTAGGTTTGATTTAGGGATTGCTGCCCTGATAGTTTTCTCTTTACCTAGGTTGCTAATTTGGCTCTTGTGTGGCTTGCTCTGCGTAGAATGAATGGTTCAACTCTTCCGTGGACATGATGTGTGTGCAGATCTTAACCAGTACAAACCTGTCCACCTTTCTTTTCGTGGACTCGTAAGACTTATTTTTAGCTGGGAGTCAGACAGTTCAGAAAGGTTTTAAACTCCCTGAGGGCAGAGATCATGTCTACAGTTCTGGCATAACCTCCCAAGCACATAGTACAGTCTTCTGCGCCCAGTAGTTAGTTGATTAGTAGGGAGGGAGGTCTGCATCGGTTTTGTGGGAGAAGAGACTCTCCAAGGTAGATAGGAAACAAGTCAACCATTCACTGCTATTCTGACTCTGCTTTCTCTTAGTCTATTCTTGTTGCTCTTCCTGCCTCTGAAAACACCACTCCCTCTCAGATGCTCCCCCTTGGCTCCTCAGGCAAATCGATGGTGGAGTTTCAACTTATGAAGTGTTGAAATGAACATCTGGTAATACATAGAGTGTTGAAAAGGAGGCCAACGCCCCAAGCGTTTTTAACAGCCACATTTGCTGTGCATATGCAGAGTGGTCCACCTACACAAGTTATCTGAGCATGTTAACATACACAAATGGGCCCTGGGAGGGTGTGAAATGCCCTATTGTGTTCAATAGTTAATTAAGGGTTTCCAATTTACACTTAGACGGCCAAAAGAAAGCCATTTTGATTTATTGCAACTCGACCAGAGGAAGAGTTGTGGGCTATTGAACCAATAAACTAGAGATTAAAAGGTTCTTTATGTACAACAACTAGAATGGATGATAATAGTCTTAAAGGCGCTGTTATGTTTTATTGTGTCAATGGATCCCAAATTAAGGACTCTAGTTCTCTCTGACACAAAAGAAGCCATAAATTCAGAAGGAAACATTAGAATCATTCCGCTTGTACCCTGTGAATTGTGAAGAGTGAATTATTGTGAGTTTTGGGGGTTTTGTTTTATTTTTCAAACTCGGCTCCTTCTTTTCCCCTCCAGTCCATTTGGATTGTTTGAGCTGATCCTCTGCCTCTTAAGAGGTCCTGGACCTCCCTTGCCATCACCCCGTTTCCCACCCCCCGCCCCCTCCCCGGCCTGATGTCAATAAATCAATTGTACTTATTGAGCGCTTACTGTGTGCAGAGCACTGTACTAAGCACTGGGGAGAGTACAACATAGCAATATAACAGATACATTACCTGTCCACAACAAGCTTCCATCATGGCTGTTTCATCTTTCATGAGGTAGCTCACAGTGATGATTAGGGTGGCCAGTGACAACTTGAGCTGAAACCAGACACCCAGATAGATATCACATGACTTGTTCCTTTCCTGACAGGCCACCTAACTGAATGATGATGAAAGGAACAATTTTATGCAAGTCCTCGAACCCCCAACCCCATTTCACCAGAATCTTTATGTCCCAAATCCGGGTTCCTGTGAGCATTTCTGAAGTTGAGAAGCAGCATGACCTAGGGAATAGAGCACAGACCTGGAAGTTAGAAGCACCTGGGTTCTAATCTCACCTCTGCCACGTGTCTGCTATGTCACCATGGGCAAGTTACTTCACCTCTCTGTGCCTCAGTGCCCTCACGTGTAAAATGGGGATTAAGAACAAGCCCCCTGTGGGACAGGGACTGTGTCCAATCTGACTAGCTTGTATTTATCCCAGCTCTTAGTACAGTGCATGGCACAGAGTAAATGCTTAACAAATGCCATTTAAAAAAAATAAGAACCATCAAGACCTATGGATAAACTCAGCCATAAAGTCATTCTGTGCCATATAATTAGAGGACAGGAGATAGACCAGCAGAAAACAACACTGTGTGGTGGTGTAGAATCAGAAGAATGGCCACTGAGGTTCCTTCCCTAAGCATTTCTGGCATTAAAGAAGCAGCATGTGTTAGTAAATTGGGCACGGGCCTGGAAGACAGAAAGACCTGGGTTCTAATGTGACTCTGTCACTTCTCCACTGTGTGGCTTTGTGTAAGTTACTTAACTTCTCTGTGCTTCAGTTACCTCATCTGTAAAGTGAGGATTAAGACTGTGAGCCTCATGAGGGACAGGCATTGTGTCCAACCTGATTAGGTTTTATCTACTCCACCCCTACTACAGGCCTAGCATATAGTAAGTCCTTAATAAATACCATAAAAAAATAAACTGGCAATGTTCTGAGCTCTGATTTTAATGGTGTTTGCTCAGCACTGATCGTCTTCTCTACTGTCTGCTTCCCTGCCCAAGAGGCTTCTGGGTTATCAAGTCCTTCATTATGGGCAGGTAACGTGTCTGCTCATTAATTTGTACTGTACTCTTCCAAGCCCTTAAAACAGCGCTCTACACATAGTAAGTGCTCAATAATATCATTCATTGATTGATTCAGTCCACTTCCTGGACAGATTTCCTAGGACTAAATGTGCCTGAATCATGTGAGGCATTGCAACTCTCCCATCTTAGATTCTTAAAGTGAATTTAAGAGGGATCTTGTATTTCCCCCAGCGCTTAGAACAGTGTTCGGCACATAGTAAGCACTTAACAAATGCCATTACTATTATTATTATTATTGTTATTATGTTTAGAGGTTATGAAGAAAGCAGGGCACCTTCCAGAGAATCAAAGGACCCTGGCTGGGGGATTGATCTTGACGGAGGGCAGATTGGGACAGAATCCTGGGCTGTGATTGTTTGGGAAGGGTTCACATGACTGTGTTTTGCAAAACCAATTAGCTAGCATATAAACTTAACCATCTACTAAATTTCAGTGTTGGGGATACTCGCTGGTAAGGGAGTGCTCCAGGGTATAAAACTGGGCCATGGAAGAGTTTGAAATTCATACTCTTCAACAGGCACATTTGCTAAAGACAAAGTTTGGGGGTGGACTTGTGTGCCCAGCTCAACATCTTCTAAACTTGGATTAACCTCCATGTAGAGTGAAAGTCCCTGGTGGGGAGGGTGTGAAGTTGGTATCTTCCAAGTGTTAATTCAGTGCACTGCACTTAATAAATACCATTCACTTAATCGATCAATGGTATTTGAGCTCTGACTGTGTGCAGAGCACTGCACAAAATGCTTAGGAGAATACAGCACAATGGAGTTGATAGTCCTTACCCACAGGGAATTTATAATCTATAGGGTTATCACTATTGTGATTAAGTGATCTCTGTAGATACTGCCCCCAAAGTCCTTACGGATTTTCATGCAAAATCCTGCTTGCCTGCATGAAGATTATGTTCACAGTGTGTATGGACTTGAGCTGGGGGGCACACTGGAATGAGGTGAGGTCATCCAGGTACCTGATGGCTTCTCTAATGTTTGCATAGCCCGGTCAGTCTTTCTGATCTGGAGACAGATTGGCAGAAAACGCACCTACGCTGGTGGACAGAGAAAACCTGCGCAATATCCAGCAGGGAAGAAAAGAAAGAAAACTCAACAGCAACTGAAAAGTAAAATCAAAAGGTAGTGGCTTGCTCTGACTCCCCCCCCCCAAAAAAAAGACAGAAAAGCAGAATTGATATTTTTCACTCCATCAATAGCAGAGGCCACTGTGCTGTGGTCCTGAAAATAGCATGTGACCTGTGAAGCATACTATTAGCTCTCCTAGGAAAACACATTTTCTTCTGGGGAGAAATAGGTTCAAGGTTTCAAGGAAGCTAGTTTAAGCAAAAAACCAAGCACCCTAGTTCCCATCCAACCCTCACTCAAAATGTCGTGTCTAGTTTTCCTTCTAGTTGGTGAAGCAGTGTGGCTCAGTGGAAAGAGCATGGGCTTTGGAGTCAGAGGTCCTGGGCTCAAATCCCAGCTCTGCCAATTGTCAGCTGTGTGACTTTGGGCAAGTCATTTAATAATAATAATAATAATGGCATTTATTAAGCGCTTACTATGTGCAAAGCACTGTTCTAAGCGCCGGGGAGGTTACAAGTGATCAGGTTGTCCCAGGTGGGGCTCACAGTCTTAATCCCCATTTTACAGATGAGGGAACTGAGGCACAGAGAAGTTAAGTGGCTTGCCCAAAGTCACACAGCTGACAAGTGGCGGAGCAGGGATTTGAACCCATGACCTCTGACTCCAAAGCCTGGGCTCTTTCCACTGAGCCACGCTGCTTATCTGTGCCTCAGTTACCTCATCTGTAAAATGGGGATTAAGACTGTGAGCCCCCTGTGGGACAACCTGATCACCTTGTAACCTCCCCGCGCTTAGAACAGTGCTTTGCACATAGTGAGCACTTAATAAATGCCATTATTATTATTTATTTATTAAGTCTTGTCTGTCGTGATCCACAAGGACCAGGTATGTAAGAGATGGCTGGCTCAGGGCCTTTAAAACTCACCTTGTTAATGCTTAGACCACATCTTGCACTGATAAGGGGATTCATTTTGTTTTACTGGTGCCCCTGATGACCACGATATCGCTCTGTAAATAGAAAATTTACTCCCAGCAGCAGTGAGAACTTAAGAGGGGGCTGGTCTCTGGAGTTCTACATATAGATTCCCCACCCCACCACTGATTTAGACCAAGTAGCCTTAGGGCTAATCACATATTATTCCACAGCTTCAGCTCAGACATGGGGATAGTCACTCTAGCAAGCCCCCCAGCAGAAAGATGGCAAATGACCAGGATTCACCTTATTATTCTTGTAAGATCACATTTAGAATCCTCCTCTTGGAAAGTCTCACTCCTGCCATCATTCTTGCTAGAATGTGACACTTTACTGTATCATTTGGAGAGACTGCAAAGGAATATGGAAACTTAGTGCCCTGAAGCAGCTGTGGATTGGACATAGATTGAAACTGCTCTTGGCAGAGAGGGCTTCAAGAGAGATCACTTTGGTGTTTCTGCAATAGGAACCCTGTATCAGTTCATTAGCATTATTTAAGGACCTAATTGGAAATGTTGAAAGTTCATTTTTAGAATGTAAGCAGGAAAATATTCACTTCTTTCTTCTGTTCTTCCTAAGTGCCTAGTTCAGGGCACTGATCAATAATTATATTACTGATTGTGTAATATTTACAGTTTCTAGTAGTGACAAATTAGTTCTCTAGCATGTTGATGCTGATAATAATAATGGTATTTGTTAAGCGCTTACTATGTGCCAAGCACTGTTCTAAGCTCTAGGATGAACTGATTCTAGACTGTGAGCCCGTTGTTGGGTAGGGACCGTCTCTATTTGTTGCCAACTTGTACTTCCTAAGCGCTTATTCATTCATTCATTCAATCGTATTTATTGAGCGCTTACTGTGTGCAGAGCACTGTACTAAGCGCTTGGGAAGTACAAGTTGGTAACATATAGAGACGGTCCCTACCCAACAGCAGGCTCACAGTGTAGAAGGGGGAGACTGACAACAAAACAAAACATATTAACAAAATAAAATAAATAGAATAAATATGTACAAATAAAATAGAGTAATAAATACATACAAACATATATACATATATATAGGTGCTGTAGGGAGGGGAAGGAGGTAAGGCGGGGGGGTGGGGAGAGGGAGAGGAAGGAGAGGGCTCAGTGTGGGAAGGCCTCCTGGAGGAGGTGAGCTCTCAGTAGAGCTTTGAAGGGAGGAAGAGAGCTAGCTTGGAGGATGCTGGGAGGGAGGGCATTCCAGGCCAGGGGGATGACATGGGCCGGGGGTCGACGGCGGGACAGGCGAGAATGAGGCACAGTGAGGAGATTAGCGGCAGAGGAGCAGAGGGTGCAGGCTGGGCTGGAGAAGGAGAGAAGGGAGGTGAGGTAGGAGGGGACGAGGTGATGGAGAGCCTTGAAGCAGAGGGTGAGGACTTTTTGCCTGATGCATAGGTTGATTGGTAGCCACTGGAGATTTTTGAGGAGTACAGTGCTTGGCACATAGTAAGCTTACTGTGTGCCAAGCACTGTATTAAGCAACTATAAAATGCTTACTATGTGCCCACACCCTGTGCTGCTAACCTCCTCACTGTGCCTCGTTCTTGCCTGTCCCGCCATCAACCCCCGGAACCACGTCCTTCTCCTGGCCTGGAATGCCCTCCCTCCGCACATCTGCCAAACTAGCTCTCTTCATCCCTTCAAAGCCCTACTGAGAGCTCACCTCCTCCAGGAGGCCTTCCCAGACTGAGCCCCCTTTTCCTCTCCTCCTCTTCATCCCCCCCGCCCTACCTCCTTCCCCTCCCCACAGCACCCATATATATATATTTGTACAGACTTATCACTCTATTTATTTTACTTGTACATGTTTACTATTCTATTTATTTTGTTAATGATGTGCATATAGCCATAATTCTATTTGTTCTGACGATTTTGACACCTGCCTTCATGTTTTGTTTTGTTGTCTGTCTCTCCCTTCTAGACTGTGAGCCCGCTGTTGGGTAGGGACTGTCTCTATGTTGCCGACTTGTACTTCCCGAGCGCTTAGTACAGTGCTCTTCACCCAGTAAGTGCTCAATAAATATGATTGAATGAATGAATGAAATACAGTATTTCTGAAACGAACACAATACAGACTGCTTGAAATAAACTTTTGCAGAAGAATCCTGATGGTTGCTTATCCCCCTCCAGGTCTTCGTCCCCCCCCCCCCCTTTTTTCCCCCCCTCAAACCATGGAGGTTCAACTACCTCAGTTTTTGGTTAACATGGTGGTTTTCAAGGCTGCAATTTTCACACTGTAGCAAGAATGACTTTAGTCAATTCCTCCTCTTAAAGATCACTTAATCATGACGAAAAAACACTGGCAATTCCACATTTCATCCCTAAGTGAGAGCGACCCTTTCTGTAGTTGAAAGAAACATCTCTGCTTGGAGGGAGTGCAGACTGATCAGAGGAAAGATAAAAACCTTTCCCTCCCCCATCCAGCGATTTCAAACGAAGGCTTTTTCTTGTTGCCAACAGTTTGGGCTTCTCTAGAAGGTCATATTAAATTGTATCTGCACTTCAAACATCTTGTGTGTCTCTAGGCAAGTATTCAGGAAGAATTGGGACTTTGATTTTCATTTTCAAGTTTGAAGATTGAGCCGTGCAGTCTTAGCCAGGGTTTCGGGTTTTTGTTGTTGTTCCTGACATTCAAATGGAACTGAACAAGATGAGTTTTCTGGTCAGTGGAAGAAAAAGAGAAGCACAACCCAATATATATCAAAAGAAAGCAATGATGGTTTCTGACAGCATCCAGTGAGTTGACTTTCTCATCCCAGCTGTCCCAGTGATGTAATCAGAAATAAAGTGCATTTTATGATGGTCGCCCCGAGGTAAATGCAGCTTACGTTTAATGCTGCAGGGACTTGGGTTTTGTTCTTCCAAACCAAAGGTCTTCATCTTGAAATGTCTTCCTTATTAGCTGGTTCTTAAAAAAAGAGACAGAAAAAAAAAAAATCAAACTTGGCCGCTATTCTGAACAGGTGACCGCATTATGTCTTATTTTCCTAATCCCCGAACGATGAAACATTAACATGTTTTGCCCCGAGTAACCGGATATGACACAGAATATGAAGGAACATATTGTAGGTGCAGACAGCTCTTCCCCACGTAAATTAAAGTGGCAGAGGTTCGAGAGACGCTCCTATAGGAGGCTGCCTCCCATCTGCAGAACTCAATCTGCGCCGCTGACAAAATAATCAGACACAAGAGCCGTGGCAGACCTGCTAAATGAAACAAGGCCGGGAGCTTAGAGGCGTTCAGGTAGTTGCACGAGTAGGTTAACGGGCCTCTGTGCAGAGCTGATCTCGTCTGGTGGCTAGAGCACGGGACTGGGAGTCAGAAGGTCATGGGTTCTAATCCTGACTCTGCCACTCGCCTTCTGTGTGACCTTAGGCAAGTCACTTCACTTCTCTGTACCTCAGTTCTCTCATCTGTAAAATGGGGATTAAGATGATGATGGCATTTATTGAGTGCTGACTATGTGCAAAGCACTGTTCTAAGCACTGGGGAGGTTACGAGGTGATCAGGCTGTCCCACGGGGGGGCTCACAATCTTAATCCCCATTTTACAGATGAGGTAACTGAGGCACAGAGAAGTGACTTGCCCAAAGTCACACAGCTGAAAATTGGCAGAGCCGGAATTTGAACCCATGACCTCTGACTCCAAAGCCCCGTGCTCTTTCCACTGAGCCATGCTGTTTCTAAGACTGTGAGCCCCATGTGGGACAGGGACTGTGTCCAACTTGATTGTCGTATATCTAGCCCAGCGCCTAGAACAGTGATTGGCACATAGTAAGTGCTTAACAAATATTATTATTATTGTTACCTTGCTCTGTGGGAGGCTGTAAGAGACCCTAGTTGGCTTGACAAGTCAGTCAATTGTACCTATTGAGCACTTACTGCCTGTACAGCACAGTACTAAGTGCTTGGGAAAGTACAATGCAACAATAAACAGATACATTCCTTGCCCACAATGATCTTACAGCCTAGAAGGGGGAGCAGACAGTAATATAATGTCTGACCTTAATATAACACCATTTGCAGTTGGTGGAGGGAATCGCCACAGCCAGAGAACCTAGGCAAATGGCCAAAAACTGCACATCAAGGGCATTGCCTCAGTCACGCGGGTGTGAATGGGTACACTCCTAAGAGTTTAGTACAGTGCTCTGTACACTATAGGTGCTCAGTTAATACACTGGATTAATTGATACCTCTCCTGGATTCTGCTAGCGAATGTGGTGACTCTCGGGGGAGGAGTGATTCTGGGATGGATTCCGCGCTAGGAAAGTGTCACCGCAGCTGTCATCCCCACTTCTCCGGCCTACTGGGAACATCTTTCTATATGAAAGCATTGAGGTGAAAAGTTTGAAAAATCACTGCTTCGGTGAAGGTGCTGAGTGGAACTTGTCCTTGGTGTGTGTTATCAGGCTAGATTGGGGTGCAGGCAAAGAAAGTCCTAGAGCTGGTTCAAGAGAAAGAGCCTGCCTCTAGGAATTAGGATACTCAGGGTCCTTACCCTGTGCAAAGCCCTGTACTAAGTACTTTTTTATGATATTTGTTAAGCACTTACTATGTACCAAGCACTGTACTAAGCCCTGGGGTAGATACAAGCTAATCAGGTCAGACATAGACCCTGTCCCACTTGGGACTCTCAGTTTTAATCCCCATTTTACAGATGAGATAACTGAAGCACAGAGAAGTGAAGGGACTTGCCCAAGGTCACATAATAGACAAATGGCAGAGCTGGGATTAGAACCCGTGATCTTCTGTCTCCCTGGCCCGTGCTTTATTCACTAAGCCATAGCTTCCCGATTTTGTCAGGTTGGTTCCCAAGTGCTTAGTACAGTGCTCTGCACACAGTAAGCGCTTAATAAATACGATTGAATGAATGAATGAATGTTGCCCTTGCATTTGATTGCACACTTTATTCACCCTTCCCTCAGCCCCACAGCACTTATGTGCTTATCTGTATTTCATTTATACTAAGGCCTGTATCCCCCTCAAGACTGAAAGCTCACTGTGGGCAGGAAACATATTTACCAGCTCTGAACACAGTAAGTGCTCAAATACCATCAACTGATTTGGGTTCCTTGAACATGCAAGTAGGATCTCTGGATGGTAGACCATCGCTTAGTACAGTGCTTGGTAGACCATCGCTTAGTACAGTGCTTGGTACATAGTAAGTGCTTAACAAAAACCATTTTATTATTAAAATATTAAAATTATTAAAATATGTTGCCAATTTGTACTATATGTTGCCAATTTGTACTTCCCAAGCGCTTAGTACAGTGCTCTGCACATAGTAAGCGCTCAATAAATACGATTGATGATGATGATGATTAAAGAGACAATTTTTTCTTTTTTCTTTCAATGGTATTTAAGTGCTTACTATTTGCCTGGCACTGTACTGAATATCGATATAGATACAAGCTAATCAGGCTGGTTGCAGTCCAGGTCCCACATGGGGATAACATTCTTAATCCCAATGTTACAGATGTGATAACTGAGGCACAGAGAAGTTAAGTGACTTGCCCAAGGTCACACAGCAGACAAATGGTAGAGCCAGCATTAGAACCCAGGTCCTTCTGACTTCCAGGTTCATGCTCTATTCACTACACTGCCCCTCAATTCCTTCTCAGTTTTGTTTAACTAGTCTTGGGAGACAAATAATAAATACAAACTACGTAAAGCAATGGTGATTGTTCTTCTCCTGTTGGTTAACCCTACCGGAGCTGAATACATTTTGAAGAACAGCATGGTCTAGTTGCAGTAGCACACGCCTGCGAGTCAGAAAGACCTGGGTTCTAATCCCAGCTCTGCCACTGGTCTGCTGTGTGATCTTGGGCAAGTGGCATCACTTCTCTGTGCCTCAGTTACCCCATCAGTTAAACGGGGATTAAGACCGTGAGCCCCATGTAGGACAGGGACTGTGCCCACCCTGATTATCTTGGAAGTACCCCAGCGCTTAGTACAGTGCTTGGCATATCGTAAATGCTTAACAGATACCATAAAAAGGTTTCCCCGGGTAGAGATGTGGATGATGATAATCATTTAGTGTGCTTGTGTTAACTTCTTGAGCCACTAGGCGGCGACCTTGTGCATTGCACTTATAATGCTCTAAACAGAATCCTTTGTACATTACAGAATTTATAATGATAATAATAATAATGGCATTTGTTAAGCCCTTACTATATGCCAAGCACTGTTCTAAGCGCTGAGCAATTTAACTTGCTCCTGAGGACCGGCAGGGGCTAGAGAGACTGTTGATTATACAACGTGGAAAGAAATGGTTTCCTGACCAAGATTCCTGGGTGAAATTGGAAGAGGTTTGGGAAGACAGACAGAGACAGAGTACATAGTCATGTTGGATTTGGTGGAAAGGGTTGGATAGTTGGGGAAGATTTTCTAACGGTAAGGCAAACAACAGTGCGGAAATAGGTCCACCTTGTAATAACTTCTCCGAAAGAAAATAAAAGTCGGCTTGCTAGTTTAACCGTGACTGGAATCTCAGTGATCACCAATTTAATCCCCGGAGTTCTGATGATGAGCCAAGAGGTCTGGGTAATGCCCCTCGCTCTGCAACCCCTTTGGCATGACTATGATCAACTCTCATAATCTCTCTGTGACCGAGCAGAAGGAGAAAGTATCTGAAGCTTAGTGGATACAACACAGGCCTGGGGGTCAGAAGGACCTGGGTTCTAATCTGGGATCCGCCACATGCCTACTGTGTGACCTTGTGCAAGTCACTTCACTTCTCTGGGCCTCAGTTACCTCATCTGTAAAAATGGGGGTAAGAATATGAGCCCCATGTGGGACAGGGATGTGTCTAACCTGATTAATTTGAATCTGCCCCAGTTAGAACAGGGCTTGGCGCATAGTAGGCGCTTACCAAGTAAAATAATAATAATTATTATTACCATTTTTTCTGCCACTTGTCTGTTGTATGACCTTGAGCAAGTCAGTTAACTTCTCTGTGTCTCAGTTTTTTCATCTGAAAAATGAGGATTAAATCATACTCCTTCTATTTAGACTATGAGCTCTGTATAAGACAGGGACTGTGCCTGGGCTGATTATCTCGTACTTACCCCAGCACTTAATACAGTGCTTAACACATAGTAAATGCTTAATAAATACAATTTTTTAATCGCTATTATTATTATCACTTCCCTTTCACAGCCAATAACCCTGCAAAATTCATCTTTACTGCCAGATAGAATTTGGTAAAGCCCATTGTTAGCTCATGATAAAAACTAAAAAACTGCTGTTGATCTATAAGAAAAACATTCTTAAGAAATATACTTTCCTCTCCCAGATGGTTACCTAGAACATCTGATAGTCAGCTGTGAGCTTCATTTTCACTCTCATGAAAGAAGTTCCATGGAGTCCAGCTGCTATCTATACCTCTGATAAATCTCAATGTGGTTTAGGGGCAGCTCAGACATTTCTCATTTTAATTCTTCCACAAATAACTTATTGCATGTGCTCCTGGGACAGTTGTCTACATGCACCCTATGGTACAGGGTACTCACTCCAAAGGAAAATAAAGCCCTGCTTGATAAATCAAAACCAGACAAGTGCCTCTCTAGGATGAACAGTGAGGAAAAATGGGCTCTCCCTGGAATTCATCAAGACAACACACCTGTCTTCTGTTCATCAGGCGTTCAGCTGGAACTGGAACATGGTGAGTTTTTGGGTCTATCCAAAGAGATCCACCCAACCGATTGCTGTAGGGGGTGTCAGCTGAGGCAGAGGTTTGCACATTTGCAGCATGGCTCAGTGGAAAGAGCCCGGGCTTGGGAGTTGGAGGTCAAGGGTTATAATCCCGCTTCTGCCACTTGTCAGCTGTGTGACTTTGGGCAAGTCACTTAACTTCTCTGGGACTCAGTGACCTCATCCGTAAAATGGGGATTAAGACTGTGAGCCTCACGTGGGACAACCTGATTACTTTGTATCCCCCCCAGTGCTTAGAACAGTGCTTTGAACACTGTAAGTGCTTAACAAATGCCATTATTATTATTATTATTATTTGGGAGGGTGGGAGATTTTTGTAAGCTGAGAGAAACATACTTTGTAATAATTTTTTACTGTACTCTCCCATCTGCTTGGTACAGTGCTCTGCACACAGTCAGCACTCAATAAATACCCTGGATGGAGTGAGTGATGCCAACTTTCTCAAAGATGGGTCGCTTCAGCGGAAGTCACAAAGCATCCTTAATGAGGCTTTCACAGTTTAAAGACAAGTGGAGTGCTGGTCACTGTTGGAAACCTTTCCAAATCCTGCTTTGGTCTTGATTATCGATGGAGTTAAGGCACAATTGAGTTTTTTCTATCAGAATTTCCTCAGTATTAGGGGCCACATAGACCGGGCCCAAAGATACCTTGAATCATTGGTGAATCATACAGTGTACAGTTTGGTTGGATGACAAGGTAACCCATTCTACATAAAAATTCTGCATCTTCTGGCAGGTATGTGAGAATGTTGGTGTAATCTACCCAATGAAGTCAGAGAGCTCACTAGTAAATAATTTTAAAGTTATTTGGAGTTAAGGTTGAAAAATCCTACCAGATCTAAGGCTGGTAGATTGGACTAACAAATGGATCCCATTTGCCTATAATATCTATTACAATGGAAAGTTCCACCTCTGGAGGAGGAGAAAAAAGATTCAGTGAAGGATAGTACTGGTGCTAGATTGCAAGATCCTTGCGGGCAGACATCATGTATCTTAGTTATATTGTACTCTCCCAAATGCTTAGTACGGTGCTCTGAACAGATAAGTAATAACTGTAGATTTAAACCCTTTGTGCCAAGCTAGGGTGGGTACAGGACAATTAGATCAGACACAGTCCTTTTAATGCCTGGTGCTGTCATTCGAAGGGGGAGGGAGGAAAAGTATTTAATACCCATTGGACAGATGAGGAAACTGAGGCAGTGACTTCCCTAAGTCTCACAGCAGGCAAGTAACAGACGGGGTTTAGAACCTATGCCTCCTGCCTTCAAGTCCTGTGCACTTTCTACTAGGTAAAATTGCTTCTCAGTAAATGCTACAAGATGGATTATCTTGTTCAAAATCCATAGGAGAAGCCAGACGCTGAGGTAGCTTGGACAGCTAAATTTAATGTGTCTACAGTGACCACGTCACTTTGGTGTTGAGGTACCTTCTCAGGTAGCTGTTTCAGAGAGGCTAGATTCTAGCCACGGCCTTGTCTTACTCTTACTTCTCTCAGTCCATTGTACATTTAACTCATACTCCTTCACCCAGAATTAGGAAGCCAATTAATTATTTTATCCGCCAAGAGCCAATCTCAAAAGCCAAATCCTAATGAAGAAGCGAGTCAATTATCTGAAGCATTCTAGCAAAAGTCCTGTTTTCACCTAGATGAGTGACTGCTAATTAACTGAGTAATTCAGGCAAAAATGCCTGTTTTTGCTTAAATTAATCGCTTAGTTCCTCATTTCATTTTGGCTGAAGAGACCCCCACCTCACTGTGTTCACTTTACCAGAGGCAGTTTAATGTACCACGAAGGACTTGTAGCCGGGGTTCTCCTTTGCTCATTAGCCTTACGCTGCCCCTGTTGTCTTGAAAATATCACTGGGTTTCTGTCTTTATTTCCATAGTACTGGGAATGGAAAAAATGGTTAGTAATAATCTCTGTGAGAAGTGTATACTACCTATCAATCAATCAATGCTATTTATTTAGCTCTTGGTACAGAACACTGTACTAAGCGCTTGGGAGACTAGACTGCAGTAGAATTGGTAATAATAATAATGATGGCATTTGTTAAGTGCTTACTATATGCAAAGCACTGTTCCAAGCGCTGTGGTAGATACAAGGTAATCAGGGTGTCCCACGTAGGGCTAACAGACTTCATCTCCATTTTACAGATAAGGGAACTGAGTCCCAGAGATGTTAAGTGACTTGCCCAAAGTCACACAGCTGACAAGTGGCAGAAGCAGGATTAGAACCCATGACCTCTGACTCCCAAGCCCAGGCTCTTTCCACTTAGCCATGCTGTTTCTCCTTGAGGAGCTTACAGTCTAATGGGGGAGACGGACACTAAAATAAGCATGTATAAGGGTAGGTGCGTTCTCCCCCTCTAGACCGAAAGCTCGCTGTGAGCAGGCAACATGTCTACCAACTCTGCTGCACTCTCCTGAGTGTTTAGTACAGTGCTCTGTACCCAGTAGGTGCTCACTAAATCCCACTGATTCATAAAACGATGTACATAAGTGTTCTGGGGGATAGGTCAAAAATAGGCACTGGGATAGGTCAAAATAGGCAAAAAGAGATGGTAGAAGGAGAAAGCTACTAACCTGCTTAACTGTGGTAGTGTCAGGGCGGCCAAAAGATAGTGCAGTGTGCTACTGGCAGAGCAACGAGGAGATTGGTAGATTGTAAGAGCCACCATTGGGGTTAGTGAATCTCCCGAATCCCATCCTTGAGCCAAGAAGTACTGTAGCCTAGTGGATGGAGCACGGGCCTCGGAGTCAGAATGACCTGAATTCTAATCCCGGCTCTGCCACTTGTCTGCTGTGTGAACTAGGGCAAGTCACTTCACTTCTCTGGGATCAGTTACCTCATCTATAAAATGGGGATTAGGATTGTGAGCCCTATGTGGGACAGGGACTGTGTCCAACCAATTACCTTGTACCTACCCCAGTGTTTAGTACAGTGCCTGGCATATAGTAAGCACTTAACAAATACCACAATTATTATTATTATTTTCTCCTAGGTAATTGTGCACCCCTTCATGTGTTAGAGTAAGGTCTTACTATGCGCTAAGCAGTGGGCTAAGCACTGGACTAAATACAATACAATCAGATCAAACACAGCTCCTATCCCATAGCTCCTCTAAAGGGGAGGGAGAGTAAGTATTGAATCCCCATTTTACAAAGGATACTGGGGCAGAGATAAATCAAGTTACTTGCCCAAAGTGACCCAGCAGGCCCTGTGACAGAGCAGGGATTAGAACCCCTGGCCCCTAACTCCCAGACGTTGGTTCTTTCCACTAGGCCATGCTACTTCCTCACTTCCAAGCGTCAGTCAAACTTGCAGAAGTAGGATTAGAACACCTTATTACCAAGGAACAATCCTCCCTCATCCTCACTAAATGCGCTTAACATTACTAGTTTAAATTCAGTGTATTCTATTTCTACAACCTAAACCTAATCACCCAATTACAGCCTACTTTGCAATTTTTGCCCACAGCAAAATTGTTAGCATTCATGCCCATAGCGTGATTCTAGCCTGAGCACCTTAAGCTCTAATAATGATAACTTTAAAATTGCACTGAATACATTCCAGGCAAGGCCATCCCCAAACTCTGCAGGTTAAAGCAGTTAAAGGAATGACAAAGAGTTTTTGTTAGTGCTGATTTATTTTGTTTTCTAGGGATTGACAGTGTGAGAAGATCAGTCTTATTGGAAGTTCTGTTTTGGGGAACAAAGTAACTGCTTGTCTGAGAAGTTAAATTTGATATTTCCAGCCTCCTCAGTTTGCATATTTCCCTTCTTTCTTCTTTTTCCATGATGGTTTGGCAGATTTTACTTTATGAAATGTTAATCAGGAGAAATTCTTCCACAAGTCTCTGAGTCAAAACTTGAAAATGGGAGAATAGCATAATTAAAGTATTTGTAAATTCTCTTCACTGCCTGCTTCCCAGCCCCTTCCATATTTCACCTCCATCTTGCCCCTGGAGTGAAATTCTTCCTCCAGTGTCCTGGCCCGTCCCACAAACAGTACGAGCCTTCCCAGGCCTTAGATGGATCTGGATGGCATCATATAATTGTGGGGAGCAGACCAGGGGATTGGCACAAGGGTGGGATCAGAGTATATTTGATGACCAGGGGAGGGGGAGGCAGTGCCATATTGGTCAGTAGTTCAACACCTCATCTGGGGGCTGATAGAATTAATAGGATTTCCAGATTTCGTAAGCCAACCACACAGTCTATCGTGGAAATTGCTGTCGCAACACTCTTCTTCTTTCTCTGTAAATTATTTTTGCATCTATCTCCAGTTCTGGGTTGTCCACTCCTTGGGGGAAGGGATCCAGTCTATTAACTCTTATCGTGCTCTCCTGAACACTTAGTACAGTGCTCTGCACAGAGTAGATGCTCAACAGATACCATCGATTTTTGACTGTCAAGACAAATTAAAATCAGTGAAGCACTTTCAAGGTTGGAAGCCCAGTAAGGGAAATTGAGAGTTGCCTAGACTGTAAGCTCACTGTGGGCAGGGAGCATTTCTACCACCTCTGTCGTAGTGTACCCTCCCGAGCACTTAGTACAGTGTTCTGCAGTGTAAGTGCTCAATAAATCACATTGACTGATTGGTTCTGCAGACCCAAGGTAAGGTTTGCCACAGCATTCTTGGTCTCCCTGTCTTACTTAAAGGCCAGTGATTTGAAACAACCTTTTCCGTCCTATGGGAGGGAGGGGAAGGGGCACAGAAGAAGAGCAACTCTGAATATACTCGACAACAGGTTACCAAGCGGGTGAGGGCACGGTGGTGTCTGCTGCTGCGCAGTCTCTGAAATACTCTCTTCTGTGACCTCAGACTGCATCTGTTCTCCCCTCCATGCATCTCCCAGCATGAGCCGCTGGACAGAGGGGGAATGGGTAAGAGACTGTGGATAGCACAGAGCTGCCATCACCACTGAGTTGTGCCAGGGCAACTCGAGCACCTGCCCTGTACAGTGCTTTGCACACAGTAAGCGCTCAATAAATGTGCTTGATTGATAGACCCTTCCATTCCCCTCTTAATTGTTGGTGTGTGAGCCCTGCTCACCAGCATGGCAGAAGGCTAAGGACAAAATGGGCAAACGCTAATCTCTCCAAGACATTTGCATTCATCGATCCAGTCTCACCATCACCTTTGAACCAACAGATATATACGCTGACAGCGAAATTGCAGGATATTCCTAGCAAAGTTTAGATAATTTGAGCCTGAATCACCAAAGGCCTAAGACAATTGGCCAACACTAGATTTCAGGGTTTGTAGAGCCAGGATTATCTCATTACAAGTGGAGACGAGGGGAGTGCTGGGATTAGGTTGAGAGAAGTTGCAGGGGGGACTTTATGCTGTCGATCCAGTAGCTGATCCAGGTAGGTGCTTCCCACCAATCTGGATCACCAAGGGTGTTTGATTTTTCCTCCACTGATTTCAAATTTTTTTCAGATTGAAGGATGTGGAGCCCCAGTCGATAAAATCAGAAAGTTGGGAGCAGGGCATGGGCCTCAGACTGGCTTCCCGGAGCTTTTCTCTTGGAAGCGTTAAAGTGCGTATGAGAGAAAGAGAATTAATGAAATGAGAAGAGCTGGAGCCTAACAGAGGAATAGAACAAAGAAAGCACTCCAAACTAACACTTGGGGTTCGGATTGGTCCTTGAGACATTTGAGATCTGCCCACAGCTCATTTCAGTTCTCCTATGTTGGAGATTTAAAAAAAAAAAAACAAAAAAAAAAAACAGTGAAATACACCTGCTACTGCCTGGGTTTAAATCCCTCAGAAGTCTCTACTCAAAAAACAAAACCAAAAAAAAACCAAAAACGCATTCCATATATAGTTGAGTCTATTCACTTCTCCACAGTAGGGAAAAGACCACAATATTAGAGCCATATCATTTTTCCCATTGTCTGTGAAATATTTGAAGTGGAAATGGCTTCTTTCAACACCAGAGACCTTGTGGGAAATGACCTGTACACTGGATAAGTTGACAGGCACAGTGGGGAATTTCATTACACCTTAGAATTTGACTGGCTCAACCAGCTCTCACTGGGTCTCGCTAACCTCTGGCAAGTGCTTGGAATTGAATCTGTAAATGTTAATCAATATTTCAGGCCCATTAAATAAAGGCATTGTGGAAAATCAAAGCATTAATGGCTGGTATGGTAGAATAGAGGGCCATCTCAGCTGTCAAAAAACTTGTAACCAGGAAAACAGAAAATATTTTAATGAAACAATTATTTCAACTATTTTGATGGTTTCTATAAGAATGCGACCTCATTTCATTCCCAGGGTAAACTTCCTACTTGATATCCTGGGACCAGTGCTATTAAATAGGAATGCTTTTGATGACTTTTTTTAAAGCAATTTTTCAAACTGTCATTTGACCGTGGCTCAGTGGAAAGAGCCCGGGCTTGGGAGTCAGAGGCCATGAGTTCTAATCCTGCCTCTGCCACTTGTCAGGTGTGTGACTTTGGGCAAGTCACTTAACTTCTCTGTGCCTCAGTTACCTCATCTGTAAAATGGGGATTAAAACTGTGAGCCCCTTATGGGACAATCTGATCACCTTGTAACCTTCCCAGGGCTTAGAACAGTGCTTTGCACATAGTAAGCACTTAACAAATACCATTATTATTATTATTATTCTTATAGCATCTTAGAAAAATAAAAACATTTATTGAAATAGAGTTCAAACACCCTAAAAGTCATTTTAAATAATTTAAATCCGCAGACTGTCCAACCTGCACTCTTGAATAGAACAAACTGAATGGAGATGCTAAATTCTCAAGAGGTTTGGTGGGGGCGAGATTGGGAAAGAATGCATCTGTTCATTTGGAAAATTCTCTGAGAGAATTAGAGAAGCAGCGTGGCCTCGTGGATAGAGCAGGGGCTTGGGAGTCTGAAGGACCTGGGTTCTAATTCTGGCTCTGCCACTTGTCTGCTCCTTGACCTTGGACACTTAATTTCTCTGTGCCTGAGTAACCCCTCTGTAAAATGGGGATTATTAGACTGTGAGCTCCGTGTGAGACATGGACTGTGTTCAACCTGATTATCTTGTCTATACCCCAGTGCTTAGAATGCTGCCAGACAAACAGTAGGTGCCTAACAAATATCATTTAAAAAAAGAAAATTGCTTCTCCGTTACCTTTCAGAAGCCTTCGATGATGGCATTCTCTGATTCTACTGCCTGCTCCAGAAACCTCATATTTTATGTTCCCTAGACAAATTCCATGATTTTTTTTAGACTAGTGGGATTAAACCAATATTTTGGTTTAGTGTCATCTTCAAAATGATTATCAAGGACAACAATAAAACAAGTAGTTCCTTGAACTAATAAAGACTGCCTTCCTATTGATTACACCCTATAAAAGGAAATAAAGAGCCCATATAGTCAGAACTGGATTGTTGTCTCATAAAAGATACCAGGCACGGTAGTTTCCTTTGACCTTACGTAGATAAGGGGCTGTGGGGCAAAGCATAAACACAGAGGAAACTGTGATACCAAATTAAAGTCATCATCAGGATACTCCTGGACCACGGTAACAGAACTGTCAATCAATCATTGGTTACTATTGAGCTCTTACTGTATGCAGATCACTGTTCTAAGGACTTCGGACTAATAATCATTGTGGTATTTATTAAGCTCTTACTATATGCCAAGCACTGTACTAGGTGCTGGGGTAGATACAAGATAATCAGGTCCCACATGGGGAAAGGAAAGGAAAAGAATCTGGAAAGACTCAGATGGACTCCAAAAGCCAAAAAGCACATTTTCAGAGCAAGTGGGGTCAGGGATGTTTGAACATGGGAAAATGCAATTGGTACCAAGAGTATAAGAAAGCAAGAAGAACTCCCCCTTCTCTCTCCACCGCCACCCAGCCTCCAACACACACTCTCTATCCCCCTGCACCTAAATTAGCTCACCTCCCAATTCACTAAGAGAATCATTCCTCTGCTAGGGATATCTGCCACTTTGCATTCAAAAGAGCAGAAGATGTACAATCTTTCCTCGATCAATAAAAAAAAAAATCCTAATGCTGTGGATGGTTGGATAGCTACATAATGGAAGGGGCAGGAGTATAACATTTAAATATCTAGGAATTGTTTTACCATTATAAGAGTTCTCTTTTCTATGTAGGAAACCTTTTTCCTTGCCTTTAAAATCTGCCAGGTGAACTCTAGTAATGGCACTTACTGTCAAACGTATCATATCTCAATTATATGAACCTTCTTTTGAAGGTTTTTCCTTTTAACTTGAAAACATACAATTTATTGGAGAAAAAGGCCTGAACGCACCCCAAGCAGATCCAAAGTCCCCAACGGGCTGCTCCTGGAGAGTTGCAGGAGAAACTTTACATTCAGACTGCAAGAAGCTGGGGTTTACTTTGATGGAAGGCAGTTTGGATGTGCTGCATGGAGTCCCAGAAAGAAATCTCTCTGCTGAATGGGAGACACAAGCAACCTTCAAGCAATCTCAGCCTCCTTGGGACTGAGATCACACCACCTCTCTAGGCTTTTGGGAGCCCAGGGCACTGGCTTGTACAAACTCCAGCCTTGAAAACTCAAGGTCTCGGGTTCCAATTTAAACATAGTCCAATTTGGTCTTGGCATCTTTCTTTTTCTTTCTCCTTCTTTCTGTCTGTCCATCAGCTCCCTGACGTGACTCCTCTGCCAGGGGTTGGAGAGAACTGAAGTCATCCAATGCCACTCTTTGTTTACAAGTAGATTACCTGTGAATTTCTTTCATCAAAACCATCTTCCCTTCACACAGCCCCAATTTCACCAAGGCTCATGCTGTGGTGGCTTCTCGACTCATTGCCCATGTCTTAGGAGCAATGGTGCCAAAATCCAAGACAAATTTATCCACTGCCTCCTTGTTTTCCCTGATACAGTGGTCAGCACACAGCATGTGCTCAATAAAATATCATTGACGATGATGATGATCTTTATGGATGGCTGTCACTACTACTGTGAACTGCTACTGAATTTACCTTGCTGTTTCCATAGCTCCTCATAGATTTGGCTTCCTTTAACTCTGTTATTCTTGTTGCCTTTTCTTTGCCTTTCTTTATGCAGCCCCATAGGACTGGGATTTAAGAGCTTTCAGAGACCTGCATCCTAATCCCAACTCTACCACAAGCATCAGGTGTGAAGTTGGGCAATCTCTCTGTGCCTTGGTTTCCTCACTTCTCAAGCCACCTGGTACAGTTCATTATTACAAATGAGCCACTCTTCACTGTTATGGAACTGATAACCTGAAAACACTCTATTCAGCCTAAAAAATCTGCCTTGGCCCTACTTAGTAAGGAAAAGAGCAAGTCTGTGTTGTCTTCCCCTCCTCCCCAGGCTTCTGGCTGCCACCAAATCAGTCAATCAATCATATTTTTTGAGTGTTTACTCTGTGCAGGTAAGCACTTTACCAAGTGCTTGGGAAAGTACAATACAATAGAGTTGGTAGACGTGCTTCCTGCCCACAAGGAGCTTACAGTTTACAGGGTCATAATGAAAATAATAATAATAATAATAATTATGGTATTTGTTAAGCACTTACTATGTGCCAGCTGCTGTAGTAAGTGCTGGGGTAGATACAAGCAAATCGGGTTGGACACAGTCCCTGTCCCAAGTGGGGCTCACAGTCTTGATCCCCCTTTTACAGATGGGGGAACTGAGGCCCAGAGAAGTGAAGTGACTTGCCCAATGTCACACAGCAGACAAGTGGCGAAGCCGGGATTAGAACCCATGACCTTCTGACTCCCAGGCCTGTGACAAATATGCTAAAATAAATTACAGAGAGGGGA
Source organism: Tachyglossus aculeatus (assembly GCF_015852505.1). Taxonomy (NCBI): domain Eukaryota; kingdom Metazoa; phylum Chordata; class Mammalia; order Monotremata; family Tachyglossidae; genus Tachyglossus; species Tachyglossus aculeatus. The sequence continues at coordinate 13,104,060 of NW_024044828.1, forward strand.
AATCACCAGTTTAAGATCACGAGCATCTGAATCCCTCCCTGGCTCATGTCCCCACTTTCAACAAAAATCAAACCAGAAAGGGAGCAGAAAGGAGAGGTGAAGAATAATCATTCTGTTACAGCCACTTTTTGATTTCCTTAAGTGGTCATTAAGTAGTTCATCCCTAGACATTTGCAGTGTCTGCATGTTTATTTCTGCAACTGTCCAATTCCTTGCTAGAGAAGAGCCCTCCGCCACGGGTCCCCAGGATTGCCTGCACCTTTAAATCCCAGGGAAAATACAGCAGAAAATGATTTGTTAGAAAGGGGTTATGCCCCAGAACATCAAAACAGCCAGCCAACACATTTATTTCCATCAGAGAGTGAAATTATAAGTCAGTGTTGGCTTGGAGGCAGACTTAAACTTCCGTTTGTTCCATCCGCGGTAATTTCCCAGCAAATTATGATCATTACTCAGGACACACAACTAGCAAGCTGGTGTGCAATAAGTAACCTGTCACACAGACGTCTCCCATGAGGTTGAAAATTAAGTTCACAGTCACAGGAGTCTGAGCACAGGTCAGCTTTGCTTAAGAGCAACAAAATTTAAGAACTGGATTTTTGCACCCCTTCCACTCTCCACTTTCTTTTTTTTTTAATGGTATTTGTTAAGTGCTTACTATGTGTTGAGCATTGTTCTAAGCAGTGGGTTCATACAAGATAATTAGGCTGGATCCAGTTCCTGTCCCACATGGGGCTCAGAGACTAAGAAGGAGAGAGAACAGGTATTTGGTGTAGTGAACTGAAGCAAGGTGTCTGGGAAGTACAGAATAACAAAGTGACCTGTTCCCTGCCTCTAAGGAGTTCACAGTCTCTCATGGGAGACAAATCTAAAAATATTTGCAGTGGGAGTTCCGTAGACTATAAACTCACTGTGGGCAGGGAACGTGGCTGTTGTATTGGCTCTCCCAAGTGATTAGTACAGACCTCAGCACCTAATAAGTGCTCAATAAACATGATTGAAAAATAAATGAAGTGGGAAGTACTTTAATGTTTAAGAGGGTGTAAATAAGTTCATAAGTGATAGAATTGGCTGAAGGGATGATCTATTGACTCAGGATGCCGGGAAATAAATCAGGGAAGGCTCATGGAAGTGGTGATTTTAGGGGAGGGTTCTGAATGTGAGGAGAACTCAGTTCTGCTTGGGGAGGGAGGGAGTTCCAAGATGGGGAAACGGCATGAGTGAGGAGACTGAGGCGGGAGCATCGTGAGTAAAGTTCAGCTCAGAACTTGGTCCTTGTGGTTCATCACTCCTTGAGTCTGACAGAATGCTCACAGATGGTGACCCAAATAATGGTGTCTTCAATCTATTTGGAGAGAGTGCTGGGAAGCAGAGTGGCCTAGTGGAAAGAACACAGGTCCTGGAGACAAGGGACTTGGGTTCTAACCCCTGCTTTGCCACTTGATTGTTGTATGACCTTGGGCAAGTCACTTCACTTGTTTGTACTTTTGTTTCCTCATCTGCAAAATGGGGATCCATTATCAGTTCTCTTTCTTACATAGATTGGGGGGACAAAGTGGCAAAGACAGAGTCCATCCACATTATAATAATAATAATAATGATGGCATTTGTTAAGTGCTTACTATGTGCCAAGCACTTTTCTAACTGCTGGGGTACACAAAAGGTAATCAGATTGTCCCACATGGGGCTCACAGTCTTAATTTTACAGATGAGGTAACTAAGGCACAGAGAAGCTTAGTGACTTGCACAAAGTCACACAGCTGAACCCACAACTTCTGACTCCCAAGCCCGTGCTTTTTCCACTGAGCCACTGCCCCAGCACTTAGCACAGCACTTGGCACATAGTAAGTACATAACAAATACAATTATTATTATTAGATATACATGAGTCCTACTACCTTTATTTCTGTATCTGCATTTCCCTTCTCCAGTCTTTTACATTTCACTGTCAGAACACAGCAACCTCGTTTGAGAATGGTGCAAAAGGATGAATTTTATGAGTTATTCAGAAGAGTAGCAGATGGCTTAACTGAGGTACAGAGAGGTTAAGTGACTTGCCCATGATCACATAGCAGACAAGTGACAGAATCAGGTTTAGAGCGCAGTTCCTTCCTACTTCCAGGCCCATGCTTTAGCCACTAGGCCATGCTGATTTAGGCTTTATGGGTTACATAAGAGGCAAGGCTCCTGGGACCATAATTTCTCATCCCAACTCTGATACTTTCTTGCCATGTCACTCAACTAATCACATCCTTTTGGTGGCCCAAGAACCTTATGTATGTATAAGTTACTGGATTTCTGAACTACTCTGAATTTTGCCACACTCTATGGTGTTACTATTCATCTTTAATGTCTCATTACCCTAATGAATTTTAATGGCTTCACTAAAAAACAGAAAAAAAACCATTGCATATATTTAAACAAAATCCCTATTGATGTGTTTGTAAAACTCCCTAAATATGTTTTTTTACCTAATATATACCAGAATATTAAATTGTATTTCTGTGGTTTATTAGGTTCATACTGCACAGCTGTTCAAAATACAGATTGTTAACCTGATTGTGTACATAAATATATTTACCATGGCTTTTCAACTGAGTGTTATTGGTTTCATAAATAGTTAAGTCTTCTTTGGTGCTATAATGGTATATTGTGTAAATTTTGTAAATACAGATTTTATGCGCAAATCGCTTTTATGGATTATTAGAATTTTTCTATGAAATAACACTGAACACATGTTGCATTGCTTGCAGGCAGTCTATATAGCTTAATATTTTAGCTTTGGGTTGCTTTTTATTCCTAAATGAACAAATTAAAGCCCATTTGTCCCATATACATTTATCACTTGGGTGTTGCTTCAGAAGAGAATATTCTTAGATCATCCACTTCACTGAGGGAATACCCTGGATCGGTTCTTCAGAGAGTCAAATTCCAGATCATACTTGAATGCTGGTTGTAATCTTGGCCAAATAATAACTGCATTTGCTTCCTTCCCTAGAGTTCCTTGCTCATTATGGCAGTGCTGACTGCTTTCCCGGATTTCACGTAGCCTTCTTCGGGCAAGTGAGCCCACAGGCAGCTCTGATACCTCTGAAGCTGTAGCCTCATCAGAGAAGACTCATTGTCTCGGGTTCCCAACAAAATCATCATTTATTGATGCCCCACATTGCCACATGCAAGTGATGAGACGGCCTGCTTCCACCCCAGAGACCGACCCTGATCAGTTACCTGTTCTTCTTTTGTAAATTTAGTTTCCTCCACCTCCATCGTGATGCTGCTTCCTCTTGGATATTTGCTTAAGGGTCATTTGTGGAGATCTGTACTCTTCAGGGTCACTTTCTCTTAAGTTTGCCCACGAGTTGTTCTTCTTGGTTTTCCTGTACAACGTTGCTTCCTTATTATTATTATTGTTGTTATCACTTCCTTATTTTGATTACTGTATCAGAGGAAGTTATCATGTATCATAACTGTATCATGAGAAGCAGCATGGCTCAGTGGAAAGAGCATGGGCTTTGGAGTCAGAGGACATGGGTTCAAATCCCGGCTCCACCAATTGTCAGCTGTTTGACTTTGGGCAAGTCACTTAACTTCTCTGGGCCTTAGTTCCCTCATCTGTAAAGTGGGGATTAAGACTGTGAGCCCCCCGTGGGACAACCGGATCACTTTGTAACCTCCCCAGTGCTTAGAACAGTGCTTTGCACATAGCAAGCGCTTAATAAATGTCATTATTATTATTATTATTATTATTATTGTTACTCAACTGGTGTTGAGTAACCATCCCTTGGATTTGCTCTCTCTCTACATTCTATCTTGGTCAACAAGATGGTTGCTCCTCTACAACATTACCTTTTGGAGAAGTAAATTAAGGCTCTCTAGTTAATTGTAATAATGCACCCCAGTCATTCAATTGATAGTACTTATTGAACAGAGCACTATACTAAGCGCTTGGGAGCTTACAATAGAATTGGTAGCATTGAAAACTCCATGATTTTGACCTCACCTGGGGTAGGTGCACCATTATTAATTAATTCATTCATTTGATCATATTTATTGAGTGCTTACTGTGTGCAGAGCACTGTACTAAGTGTTTGGGAAGTACAAATTGGCAACAGATAGAGACGGTCCCTACCCAACAACGGGCTCAAAGTCTAGAAGCGGGGAGACAGACAACAAAATTGTGAGAAGCAGCATACCTAAGTGAATGACGGTAGTGTGCTTTCCCACTTAACTAGCAAGATTTATAGAGCTGTTTCAGAGGTTTTAAAAATGTTTGCACCAAAACTATAGACTTCTGAAATCCAGTCTCAACTGCTGAATGGGACACCTGGGTATGAAATGACAATAGTAGTTGCCAAAAGAATAGGTGTATAATCCAAACGTCCAAAGGACATAGAGAAGCAGCACAGACTAGTGGATAGAAGTAGAGTGACCTGAGAGTCAGAGGACCCGAGTTCTAATCTCAGCTCTGCTACCCTCTTGCTGTGTGACCTTGGGCAAGTCAGTAATCTTCTCTGTGCCTGTTTCCTCATCTCTAAAATGGGGATTCAGTACCTGTTTTTTCTCCATGTTGGACTGAGAGCCCTGTGTGTCTTCCCTGATTATCTGGTATCTACCCCATTCTTAAAGCAGTGCTTGGCACAGAGTAAACACTCAAAAGATATCATAATTATTATTACCATTAGGACATGTGGTATCTTTTTTTCACATTCTCATCCAGAGAGCTGTACATCAGATATAACTAGAAGAGGCACATCATGAATGTTTGGTGGCATAATTATTTGTTTCTACATTATTTATACTGTGCGTGAAAGATCTCAATGGGGAAAGCTACCCAGCAAAAGCAACACACTAAATGAAGTTAACCAAATGTGATTTTCCTAAAGTATTTGAACATTTTTTTCCTTCATACTACCTGCTTAAAATGCTCATTTTTAATTATATATTGAAAAATCTACTCCAGGTCTCATGAATAACCTAACCGATAAATAATTGCACCTTAACTTCAAAGCATCAGGTGATTGTCAGGGAATCCTCGAAGAAGCCAGGCACCACGCTTATTTAGGAGGAAAATTACAAAGATGAGGATAGACACCGAGCCATTAATTTTTCACAAATTAATTATATGCTGACTCTCTAATCAGACTTTAATATCAAATTGGGCTTTCAATGGTTGAGATCCACTGTCCAAAATTTCAACTCAGACCTTTATTTATCACCGTCAGTGGTTAGGTGTTTTGTGTAGTGCTAAGCTAAAGATCTTCCTCTCCATTATTTATTAATTTGGTGATACAAAACCCATCAAACAGTAGATTTGGTGTTTCGAGTAGCCAGTCTCTGCATAACTTCGTCATTCAAAAGATCAATCAATCCATCATATCTATTGAGCAATTACTGTGTGCAGTACACTGTGTCCAACCCGATATGCTTGTACATAAGCAGCATGGCATAGTGGATAGAACACAAGCCTGGGAGTCAGAAGGTCATGGGTTCTAATTCCGGCTCTGCCACGTGTCTGCTTTATGACCCTGGGCAAGTCACTTCATTTCTCTGGGCCTCAGTTCCCTCATCTGTAAAATAGGGACTAAGACCATGAGCCCCATCTGGGACAGGGACTGTGTCCAACCTGATTTGCATGTATCCACCCTAGCCCTTAGTACAGTGTCTGGCACACAGTAAGTGCCTAACAAATACTATAATTATTACTAAGTGCTTGGGAGGGTACAGAGTTGGTAGACACATTCTCTGCTCACAGCGAGCTTACAGTCTAGTTGGGGAGACAGACATTAATATAAATAAATGTTATGTATATAAATGCTGTGGTTACAAATCAAAAAGCAAGGTTGGGAGTAGGAAAAGAGGAGGTGAGAGCTTAGTTGGGTAAGGCCCCTTGGATCACTACGCACAAATAGGATAATTTGGAATGGGGTAAGGATTCAAAATCAGTCCCCAAAATACCAGAGAATGAATAGTCCTCCTGATGATAACAGATTTGTGCAGCAGTTATATTTTACTGAAACACCTTCAAATTCTCTAATTTTTATGCTCATGGCAACCCAGCGAGGTTGAGGTGGATATTGTTTCCATTTTACAGATGAGGAAACTGAGGTCTAGAGAAGTTAACTGCCTTGCTCATGGTCACACAACAGGCCCTTGGAAAAGTTGAGACTAGAACCCAGGTTTTTTAGGATTCAGGCTCTCACTGCCTCATATCACCATTCCACATTTGAATGTTATAATGCAATTGGAATCTATGTTTGTATCGGTATTAGCCTCCTAATTAGATGCCACCCATAGTTTGGCTGAAGAATGTGGTAATAAATCCAGTGAAGCATTCTATGGGAGCTTGCTTTGGCTCATTTAGCTAGGTATTACAGCAAAAAAGCAAAAAGCCAGCCACACATGAAGCAATTTTCACCTATAATTCATCACTATCCCCAGTCAAGCTGCTAAATCAAAGTGTAAATCAATCCGACTTTGTGTCTGAGCCTGTCCCCGGATTGGAATTCTCAGGTCAAAAACCAGCACCTGCCCCAAGATAAATCTGCCTAACCAGGTGGGCAAAAAATGGAAATTTGAAACTCTCCTTCCTCTCATTAAACAACCTTGCTACTATAGTGAGTGTTTACTTTGTACAGAGCACTGTACTGAGTGCTTAAGCTGCCCGTTAACCATCTAGCTCACTAGTTAATGAGCAGGAACGAATAAAAACAATGGTATTCTTACACATACTTGTCGACACTTCTTACTGGACTAAGTCTGCTTCAGTTTCTAGAAGAAGCATGGCCTAGTGGAAAGATCACGGGCCTGGGTGTCTGAGGACTTGGGTTCTAATCCCAGCTCCGATACTTGTATGCTGTTTGACCTTGGGCAAGACACTTAACTTCTTTGGACCTCAATTACCTCATTTATAAAATGGGGTTTAAGACTGTGAGCTCTAGGTGGGACAGGGACTGTGTCCAAACTGATTATCTTGTATCTACCCCAGTGCCCAGTAGAGTGTCTGGCACATAGTAAGTGCTTAACAAATACCACAATCGTCATTATTATAATTATTATTCATTCAATCATATTTATTGAACGCTTACTGTGTACAGAACACTGTACTAAGCACTTGGGAAGTACGAGTCGGCAACATGTAGAGACCGTCCCTACCCAACAACGGGCTCACAGCCTAGGAGGGAGGAGACAGACAACAAAACAAAACATGTAGACAGGGGTCAAAATCATCAGAACATTATTTTGGGCATCTCGCTTAGTGCCTATGTGGCTCTCAGTGAGCAGGAAGGGCTGCCACTTGTTGAGTGCTTTGGAGAACAACCAAAGGGCAGATACACATCTAGGAGGAAAGTTTGCTTCCAATTAGGTAGCAAAAGCTAAGGTGAGACTTACCAAGCTGTCTTCAAGAGCAGGATGAGTTTCTCCAAGTAGGATACTGGCCAGTTTTCCACCTCATCAGAGAGATGAAGGGGAACATGAGGCTGTAAAAGCCTCAGGAGCAGGGACTGTTTCTTTTAATGTAATTATGCACTACTAAGCACCTAGTTCAGTGTGCTTCACACAGGCATCTGATAAGTAGCATTGGTGGAAACTACAGGCCTCCCCCCCTACAGCTGTCCCAAATGCTTAGAAGAGAGCTCTGCCCACAGTAAGGCCCCAATAAATGCTACTGATTGATTGTTTGATTGCTGGGAGCTGGAGTGTGGGGGAGGAATTTCCTACGATCCCACCACTCAGAGTGTTTTTCATGATGTGGCCAGAGAGAGCCGAGTCTCTCCTTACATAGACTCAATGCTCTATTGCAGCCATTAATTCTCACAATAATTGTTTATGCTTGATTTAAAATATGAGCTGGGCAGTATTTAGGATGAAGCGTTACCAACACAAATTCTCAAAGGGGAACTCAATTAAAAGGACATTCCATTCAATTTAATTGATTAAAATCAGTCTCTTCATGTTTTCTCGGAAAAAAAAGGGAATTTGAGCTGCACCGCTTATCTTTTGTTTTTCTCAGAAGTGCACATTATTATGGAAACAACCAGTACTTATCTAAAAGGTATCTAACCGGCTCCCCGAAAGATGTCACGGATATTAAAGTAAACACGAGAACTTTGAGCTGAATTGTTGAGTAAAATGGTCAATTTAGAAAATACAATGGGGAAAAAAAGGGTATCATTAATGTCTCTTTCACATGAGGAATATACCATTTTTACTTCAAAATCCAATAGTTATGGCAGTGAATGAATCAATTTCGTTATATGTTACAAAAAAGAGAAAAAAAGATAGGCAATGACTATTTATCCTAATGCTCCTTACTCATCACTATAATAATCAATGTTTGTTGCTAGGGTTATTTCTGGTAGTTACATGTTGTTAATGTCACATTCATGTGCGTAATGTCACCCACTCACATTGCACAAAATGGCATTTCAGCCCGCATTTATTTAGAAAGCCCCTCGTGATTCCGACATAGGTATCTTCCTCATTTGTCTCCCAAAAAACATTTAAGATTCAGTGCTCCCCAAGGAAGCTCTTGAGGAAATGATAGAAATATCAAAAAAAAAAAAGAACCTCCTTTTTGGCTTAATTCCCATAGAAAGACTTCCTTCATCTACAAAATATTATTATCTGGAACAAGTGAGAAGACTCTGTGGATGAAGTGACAGGCAAAGGCTTTGTATTGCTCTCAAAATAAGAGACATCTGCAGGAGAATTTAGAAGCAATAATTTAGAACTGAACATAAATCATAGATCATCCATATTTTGTCTCCAACAGAATAATGGGAGAAAATTTCCAGTATACAGAAGAGATTATTTCATTTTGGACAATCACTAGAAACTAAAGACTTCCCTGACTGAGGAAGTCTGTGTTTTAAGAAACCAAAGCCCAGATTGTGTCATTCTCATATGTCTCCAGCTCCCCTCTTGAATTCTTTTGTTGGCAAGAGCAATATTGCTCCACAGGTTAACCTCATTTGTCCTTCCCCTGAAAGACATGGAGTAGTACAAAGGAGATAAGCACCGGGTCATGGTACATTAGGATGCTCCAAAACAGTGGGAACAGCAATCCCTCTCAAAGAAGGACAATGCTTTCCTGTGTTGGACTCATAAGCAGACTATTGCTTCCTGCATCTTCCCAGAGGTCTATATGGCTGCCCGTGATGCTGTGAATACTTCTATCCATTAGATGCCAAGCGTCTCAAGGATAAGAACTGCATGGATTTTTTTGTACTGGGTGTTTCTCAAGAGCTAAGTACAGTGCTCTGCTCACAGGTAAAGCACAGAGAATACTGCGATGATGGATCAAAAATGTGGTGCTATTATCATCAGCACCTTGTGAGATAAAGTTTCTGGGTGGGCAGGAAGAGGAATCTCAAAGGGGTACCAAGACACTCACTGCAGGCCAATTGGGTGTTTACAGTAGCAAAACTTGAACGAAGGCATTACATTCGTAGAATTAGAACACTAAACAGTAATGAGCTGGTGGTCATCAAATTTCTGTTTCCCTCTCTTTTGGACATGAGAAGACAATCTTCTACTCATAACCTGGAAAAAAGAAAGAACTTTCGATAAATCACTAGTGAATTTAGTGAATTGCTGATTTCTACTATGTGAATTTAAGCCACTTTTTGCAATGAATTGCAAATGCCATCCCAAAAGGGTATTTTTCTCCCAATGGGTTAGTTGGATCCGTGGCTCAGGCCAAATGAATCAGGGGCACCAGAGAGGAGAAATGTTCTTTCTGGAAATTATCGCTAACCTTCAATTAACACTAAGCGGTAATCTCTAACCTTGACAGTTCAGACTGTGATTGAGAGAAGCTAAATCAACGATTGTCTGGTCTCATCTGATCCTGGGCAGGGGTGGAAATGGGTTGTAATACCTTCTCCAAAATGAAATATAAAACACAGGAATGACAGTTGCTAGAAAAAAAAAAAAACCATGCCGAATAGAAAACTAGACAGAGTATAAAAACATAGGTAACTGAAATAGAATGTGGTAGTATTTCAATTTTTTGGCAACTGTCCAGATTAGCTGACAGCCACCAGATAAGAATGCTCTCTGTAAAAAAAAAAAAATGATGAAACATGAGGCAGAGTTAAGGGACCCTGCATGGAGTTATAATTTTACAGCCCATTGAACCAAAGGTACTTATTGAGCTCTTAGTGTGGTGAGCACTGTACTAAGCATTTGGGGGAGTCCAGAATAATATAGTTGGTAGACACGATCCCCCCCACCTCAGGGTCACAGCTGAAGAGTTCCCAGTCCTCTACCAATCTAGTTATGGAGTTTGTGTTGGTGGAGGGGAGGGTCTTCTTCAAAGGATTCCCTGGTCAGCCAAATTCTTGGTGCCTTGAGAACTTTCCTATTCAGAGTCAGATTTTTCCACACTTTGAGGGGGTGAGAGGCTTCCAAGGGAAGGGATTAGGTTTCTGTTTCCATCTTAGTGAAAAGGATGGGTTGTGCGCTGAGTGGCCAGGACTCCTTACTGTTGAAGCACATCAACCCAGTGATATTTCCCTGGGGAACCAGAATGGGGTGCTGGGTGCAATCCAGGCAACTGCTCTAGAAGTTCAAACCCTGTAAGATGAAAGACTGAGAAGTACTGGGCGGGAGGGGACATGGCATCTCAGAGGGTCTTAACTTTTCTTTTTTTATGTCCTAAATCCTATCCAGACCTCAGAAAGGAGTAAACTCTTGTGAGCTTGCAGCTGTGACAGGCTCCAGCTGGAAGTAACAATCTGCAGACCATTGTACAAAAGGGATGAGAGAGCATTCTCTTTGGATCCCTCCCCAGGGGCCTGAAGTTTGGGATGAAAAGCCAATTCGAGGGATGTAGAAGCCTGAGTTATCTTGACTCAGCCACGTGATGAGGCATGGGTTTTCCTTGGCTCCGGAAGGGATGGGGTGGACTCCAACTTCAATTAATAGTTACCAGAGGGAGCCAGATGAGTAGTGAGATAATTTGGAATTTTTCTTGATGCCTGGTTTCGAAGACATCTTACTTTTTAGGGTTTTTTTTAATGATATTCGTTAAGCACTTACCATGTGCCAGGCACTCTACGAAGCTCTCGGGTGGATACAAGTTAATCAGGTTGGATGCAGAACCTCTCCCATGTGGGGCTCAAAGCCTTAACCTCCATTTTATAGATGAGGTAACTGAGGCACAGAGGAGGTAAATGACTTGCCCAAGGTCACATGGCAAACAAGTGGAGGAGCTAGGATTAGAACCCAAGTCCTTCTGACTCCCGGGCCACGCTGCTCCTCACTTCTTACTTAAAGAGACAGGGTGGCCTTGAGAAAAGATAAGCAGCGTGGCTTAGTGGAAAGAGCACGTGCTTGGATGTCAGAGGTCGTGGGCTCCAATCCCTGCTCCGCCACTTGTCGGCTGTGCGACTTTGGGCTAGTCATTTAATTTCTCTGTGCCTCAGTTACCTCATCTGTAAAATGGGGATTAAGACTGAGAACCCCTTGTGGGACAATCTGATAACCTTGTATGTACCCCAGTGCTTAGAATAGTGCTTGGCACATAGTAAGCATTTAACAAATACCATTATTATTATTATTAAAGAACACAGGCCTAGGACCTTCTGCAAGTCAATTAACTTCTCTGTACTTCAGTTGTAAAATTGGGATTCAATATCCACTTTTCCTTCCCCTTAAACCATAAGCACCATGTGGGACATGGAGTGTGTGAAACCTGATTATCTTATATCTACCCCCCTACTCTCTACTTGGCTCATACTAAGTGCTTAACAAATACCACATATATCATTGTTACTGTTATTATTATGGGCTCAACAACTATGATGCTGCTGCCACCAAAGCTTTTAGTGAAGTAGAAGAAACCAATCATATCATTTGACATTTCTTTCTTCCTCTAAATGTGAACTTCAGACACAGGGTGACTTTCCCAGAAATCCAAGATCCACAGCAGAAACTGTTGATTTAGAATCAACCAAATTGACGAGATAGGGTCAGGGGAGTACCTGTCATTGGTCGGTTCGATTCACGTTGCCTCCTTCAGCGGGGGAAACTTTCACCCGTGTCATGCCACAGCCTTCAAAAATCTATTTTCTATTCCCTGGAAGCCCCGTGAAAACAATTCTTTCTATCATCTGCTGACAAGGGAGCCTCTGTAGTTCCAGTTTTAATGTCTGGTGAATGTTTCTGTGACAGGGCCTGGATGATGGAACAATTCTAACCAGGCTGAAGGGCTCTGACCCTGAGTTTTCATGTCCATTTGCTGGCCACTCCGCGGTTCAGGGTGACAGGCTGTTATTCTTCTGGTTCCTCCTAGGTGTTTGGAACTGCCCTGGTCCCCGGAAGGTGGTGTTCAGTACAGTTTATTTGGTAATCACCCTCACTGGACTTCCGAAGGTGATTTTTACATGTGGTTTTCGATGTTCTTCGAGGAAGTGGCAGACAGCGTCGTTTCTCAGGCTGGCTGGGTTTATATATCAATGTCTTTTCTGTTCAGAGAAGACAGAACTGGAGGTGCTGATTTCCAGGCACACAAATCCTTTGGAAAAAAAGCATTTTCTGCCAAGTAGAGTCCCTGTTGGGTTGGTATTACCTACAGTGGATTAATGGAAAATGAGTCAGGCTCAAACTGGTCTGGCCACAGTCTAGCTCCCTCCGGTAGCTCAATCCATGGTGTATATTGGCACTTACTCTGCATAGAGCACTGTACCAAACACTTGGGAGAGTATAATACAACCGAGTTGGTAGGCACTTCCCCTGCCCACAAGGAGCTTACAGCTTAGAGGGGGAAACGGACATTAAAATAAATTAGGGCTACGTAGATAAGTACTCTGGTGGGGTAAATATCAAGTGCTTAAAGGGTACAGATACAAGTGTATGGGTGACATAAAAGGGAGAGTGAGTAGGGTAAATAAGGATGTAGGCAGGGAAGGCTTCTTGGTGGAGATGTGATTTTAGGGCGACTTTGAAGATGGGGAAAGTGGTGGCCTGTCATATATGATTCTGCTTCCCCATAGCTATCCATCTAATGTCCTGGGGAATGAAGAGCTGATCCTCCTGGTCCACCAGGCTCATTGGCCAGCAACAAGCTGGGCAGATCATAGAGAGCAATGGGGGGCTGTTTACCAAGCATGTCAGGATGAAAACCTGGGCTCCACTGGCTCAACCTCTGGATGGTTCTGCCTGGCCCGACAGTCCTCTTTACCTTAAAATGAGTGAAGAATGCAATTGGAAAAGTAAAATGAGCCATTCTTCCCTCCAGTCCTGCCACTGCAAAGCTCTTTGTACCTAATCAATCCCGGCTCTAATTGCGGCTCCACCACTTGCCTGCTGTGTGACCTTGGGCAAGTCACATAACTTCTCTGTGCCTCAGTTATTTCACCTGTAAAATGAGGATTGAGACTGTGAGCCCTATGTGGGACTGAGGTGCACCTGATTATTTTGTATCTACTCTAGTGCTTAGAACAGTGGCTGGCACATAGGAAGTGATTAACAAATACCACTATTATTATTATTGTTATTATTATTAATCAGACTCAACTTTGGCCACTACAAAATGTTCCAAAGCCAAAGTGTTCCTCATCTGAATCCCTCCTGCAAATTAGCGTTCACCGACTCTTTTGATATCTGAAATCACAGGATGGGCTGAGATTTTAATAATGGCAATGAACAAAACAATCAAGGTAAAGAGGAGGACAAAGCTGGCAAACCTTCACCAAGCCTGTGGTGCTTCTTTTGTAGATGAAGGCAGCGCGCTCGCAGCCTCGAGCATTTGGTTGTTTGATAAATGACTTCTATATTTCCCCTTTTCTTATAACGTGCCTTTGAAATTGGTCCCACATTTCACTCAAGTTTTCCATATCTTTTCAGGCCATATATTGCCTTTTTCTCAGAGCTGTGACCTCTGTTGCAATTGCGATCTGATCCTTCCAATACGATTAAGCATTCTTAATAGCAAGTTACCCCAACAGAGAAACCACCCTCTTCTAGCCAGGATTACATAAACAAGCCATTTCTAATTCTCTGAAGTGAAAATCCCATAAAAAATATACACATATATCCCTATATTTAGATATATGTGTGTGTAGATATATCCTTTCAGTAAAAATGATGCCATAAAACTGCATTGCCCATATGAATAATACTTTTCTGCTGCAATATTTAGAGCTATACACACACAGTTTAGAGACGTTTTGGTTTCTTCTACCTTTGCAGTATGAGGCATTAAAAGAAATCATCACTATATATTATTGGAGATAAAACTGTTGGGTTATAACATTTTTAATATGGGAAACCTAGGCCAAATATTGGAGGTAGAGTTTGCTTTATTGCTTTTGACATCACTTGTTTAAAAGCTCTCGAAAATGAAAAATTCTTTCGAAAGGAATAGTGAATAGTATAGCAATGAGCTCTATGAAGTAGGACCTCAATAAAAACTTATGATGTCTTATTTAATGAGAAGACAGGAAATGAAATAATTCTTGGCAACATTTTAAAATGGCCAATCAGGTTCAACTTAGCCATCGCCTTGATATTTTTTTTTTACTACGTCTAATAAATGCGTCTTTTATTTCAGGAAAACTATTTTATGATACCTCTTTATTCTGAAGAGGACTTAATCATAGTTATTGCAACATGGCACATTACACTGATTATATTGAAATAAGCCAATAATATGGGGCTCAAATGTTATCCGGGAACTATAAAGAATGAATGGAGTCTTCTGCTGGCTCCCCATTATGTGTGCAGCTTTGAGTATGCAGAGATATATATGCGTTGTGATTTCTCCCCATCCCCAACCCACACTCCCACACACACATAGAGGTAGGTGATTTTCACTCATCTGATTCTGGCTATGTGCCAGGCTGCTAGGCTCTGAAGCCTTGTGGGTAGAGCACTAAGCAAGGAGCAGCCCGTTTTCTCCCTTGCTCTCACCGTGTTACGTGGGAATACCATCTGATCTTTCAGTGCCTTGGTTTGCCCTTCTCTAAAGGAGGGTTAATAATGTCTGTTTTCTAGCCATGATTGCTGTATATAAATTTTAAAAAAGGCGACAGAATGATGCTTTTGAACTCCAGGGAGAATTGCTGTGTGAATGAATAGAGCAGGGGATGGATGCATTTGTTTTGGTTATTTCTCTTCATATATTCCTTGAGGCAAAGGACTTTTCTTCCTCTATAACTTCTACAACACTTCATAAATGGCTCCTGCATATATTGGACACGCAGGACATAGTGTTGATAGACTGACTGATGGAGGAGATGCCCTTACAGTCATGTCCAGTGGATTGGGGGAAAGCAGTGTGACCTAGTGAAAAGAGAAGAGGCCTGGGAGCTACAGGACCTAGGTCCTAATTCTGGCTCTGCTAATTGCTTACTGTGTGACCTTGGGCAAGTCACTTCACTTTTCTGTGCCTCAGTTTCTTCAACTGAAAAATGGAGGTTAAATACCTGTCCTCCCTCCTATTTAAACTGAGATCCCCATACAGAACAGGGACTGTGTCTGACCTAATTAACTTTTACCTACTCCAGCACTTAGAACAGTGTATTCACTCACTCATTCATTCATTCATTCATTCATTCAATCGTATTTATTGAGCGCTTACTGTCTGCAGAGCACTGTACTAAGTGCTTGGGAAGTACAAGTTGGCAACATATAGAGACGTTCCCTACCCAACAACGGGCTCACAGTCTAGAAGGGGGGAGACAGAAAACAAAACAAAACATGTGGTCAGGTGTCAAGTCATCAGAATAAATAGAAGTAAAGCTAGATGCACACCATTGACAAAATAAATAGAATAGTAAATATGTACAAGTAAAATAAATAGAGTAATAAATCTGTTCAAACATATATACAGGTGCTGTGGGGAGGGGAAGGAGGTAGGGCGGGGGGATGGGGAGGGGGAGAGGAAAAAGGGGGTTCAGTCTGGGAAGGTCTCCTGGAGGAGGTGAGCTCTCAGTAGGGCTTTGAAGGGAAGAAGAGAGCTAGCTTGGTGGATGTGTAGAGGGAGGGCATTCCAGGGTAGGGGGAGGACGTGGGCCAGGGGTCGACTGCAGGACAGGTGAGAACGAGGCCCAGTGAGAAGGTTAGCAGTGGCAGAGGAGAAGAGGGTGCGGGCTGGGTTGGAGAAGGAGAGAGGGGAGGTGAGGTAGGAGGGGGTGAGGTGATGGAGAGCCTTGAAGCTGAGAGTGAGGAGTTTTTGCTTGATGTGTAGGTTGACTGGTAGCCACTGGAGATTTTTGAAGAGGGGAGTAACATGCCCATAGTGCTTAATAAATACGATAAAAAAACCTTAAAAAAGTTGCAACCTGAATACTAGCCGTGTTTTCTTTGTGTTTACAACACCTTGGCCTCATGTAATCCACCAGAGCTGAATGCAGGGATAAGTGACTCAGGGCAGATGCACACTTATGTTTTCATAGCTTAATAGGGGGAGTAGTTGGGGGTTATGGGCCCAACATTGACTTTGGGGAGGGAGATAACTTTAGAAGCTGTAGCTTGTACACAACATTTTTCATCCAAGTACATCCTCTGGCCCTAAGCACTGCTGACACTCTCTACTAGAGTAATTCCTTATACCTGTCCGTATCTCTGGCAAAGCCCACGGTTTGTATGTACATCTCTCTCCTCTGCATCCTTGTACATATTCGTCTGGTCTCAGATGTGTTTTTCAGATCTCTAGTTATGTTCATGCAATTCATTAAGCTTCTCCAACTGAATGCTCCTTGAGGACAGGAACTGAATCTCTTTTGTCCCTTGGAACAATTTACAGTAGCTCCGTACACACCAGTGAGTCTGCTTAGAGCGAACTTGATGGTCGTTTGAAGAAAAAAAAAAAAGAAAAACTGCAGACTATATTTTTCCCAATGTCCCCAGTGAATCCTGCCTCATTAGGCAGCTAACGATAGGGAGACTTGTTACTAGTCCTTTTGTTGCAGCTTAGGATGTGAGGACTGAACAGGGTTTGGGTCATGGTCCTGTAGATAGTTTGCCTGTTAGATGACATCCTTGAGAAAGCTTTCCAGTTTTTTTTTTTTTTGCGGGGGGGAGGCGGTATTAAGTGCTTACTATGTGCCAGGCATTGGTCTTAGTGCGGGGGTAGATACAAGTATTGAGGTATCGAATTCCCATTTTGCAGATGAGGGAACTGAGGTACAGAGAAGTTAAATGACTTGCCCAAGGTCACCCGGCAGACAAGTGATACAGCCAGGATTAGAATTCAGGCCAGTGCTCTGAAGTCATGCTGCTACTCTAAGTCAGAGTGGGGGAGCGCAGGCATTTAATGCCCATTTTACAGATGAGAAAACTGAGACATAATGAAATTTTAAGTGACTTGCCCCAGGTCATACAGCAGGTGAGTGGTGAAGCTGGATAAGAACCCAGTTCCCCAATATTTTGGCACAGTAAGAGCTCACTTTAAAATATTGTTGTCATCATGGAAAACCATGGGAGAAATTGAAAGGCAGTTTACTCATTGAAAAAATCCCCAGTCAGATGATGGAAGAGCCTAGAATGGAATCCAAGTCTCTGGGTTTCTGATTCCTTGTTTTTTGCCTTGGACAGAGTTGTTTACATGCAGGAATAATGACAACTAAAAAAAATAAAACACACCTACTCTTTTAAAAATGGTCTGATGGTCCCGTCATGACAATCCATTCAGTAACACCTAGCTGGAATGTTTCTGGGACTGGAAACTGGAAGCTTTAATCCCATCTCTGATGCTGCCCTACTGAGGTTGGGTAATTGCTTAACTTCTCAGTTCTCATCCACTTTCTAATACTTATGTTCCTGAGGGGGTTTGGGAAGATAGTTAATGCCTGTGGAGAGCCAAGAAAACATAATGTGTAAGACACTAAATATTCAAAATATGTTTTGCAAAGAATGTAGCACACAATTCCATCCATAATGGAACACTTAGAGTTTAGGAGGCCCCAAAGTACATACAATTTTCCAGTCCATCTTTATTATTATTATTTTTTTAAGTTCAAAGAAGCCCTCCTTTGCCTCTGGAGATTCAGTGAGAGGGAAAATATATGAAATCAGTATTCCTTGCCACCGACCCAAGAGAAAATGATTCCCACTCTTGAGTCAAGGAAATGAGCAAGGCCCTTGAAAAAACTACTCAGTCTACCTCCACTAATAATTAGCTTTAACTTGATTCCCTAAGAAAATCTGGATGAAGTTAGTCAGCGAATAAAATTGAGCAAATGCATATCTCTTTCCTGCCAGTGAGAGGGATTTTGGAGACAGACTTGGAATGCCTTGCCTGTCTTCTCTGAGCTGTGATAGGCACCTGAGGAGAATTAAAAGTGGGGAGTAGTCTCGTGTCAGGTCTTATTGTTATGTTCCAGCCATCCAGGTCATCTATTAAACACCAGGTTTGAGGCCAGAAAGTCTTTAATGAATCAGATTTCTGTGAGTGATGTATGGCAGAGCTCCACTACCTGTGAGGAACTGAATATCCAGCGGGTTCTAGGAGCCTTGTTGGATACAGTCTGACAGGTGTCTGTGTAGCCGGGCTAAGAATAAACTGAACATGAGGCAACTGGCAGATCATTTTTTAATGAACAACGGAACATTTTTTTTTCTCTGTGAAAATAAGGCCATCTTAACCTGCCGGCTCCACTTATGGATATTTAACACGGTATTCAAGGCCTGAAGCACGCACTGATGTGCAGAACCCAGAAAAGATGTGGACTGTAATCTCAACGAGTCTGCCTTTGAAAAATCCAAAAGTAAAAGACAAGTACGAAATATAAAGCTCACTAATTTGGACTAAGGGGGGAAGATGTTGCACCTGAATTAAGTTTAAATTGTAGAAGGATTATTTAAAATCCTGCTGCACTCCCCTACTCTGGGTATGTCTCTCTCTTTATGCGTGTCCACTTGACTGAGTTTTAGGGGAGTCATCAATCTGGTCTTCAGCTGATCTGCCCTCTCCCCACCATCTGGAAAGGCACCTGAGTATACAGTACAATGGTAAACAGACACATTCACATTCCCTGTCCACAGTGAGCTTCCAGTCTAGAGTGGGGGAGGCAGACATTAATATAAATAAATAAATTACATGTGTACATCAAATTAATGAGATTTTTATGTATAACCACTACTCCCACCCCCCTGGGAGTGTAAATTAGGTGAATCCTCGGAAGGAAGCTCAAAACAGCACCTAAAACTGGCAACCTGGTCTTGAAGGAGTCAGGAGGGAGAGTGGGGGTGTGCAGATGTTTTTCAGTGCAGGTGGTCCTCCAGACACCCCACCCACCTTGCCACCCTCTGTCAGCTAAGCCACCTTCCTCTTTTCCTCCAGACTTTTCCTCCATCTTCTCCAGCAACATTAGTGGACTAAGCTTCCACAGTCAATCGGTCATATTTAATAAAAATAAAAATAATAATTATGGTATTTGCTAAGCACTTACTATGTGCCAGGTGCTGTACTAAGCACTGGGGAGGATACAGGAAATCCAGTTGGACACAGTCCCACGTGGGGCTCACACTCTCAATCCCCATTTTAAAGATGAGGAAACTGAGGCACAGAGAAGTGAAGTGACTTGGCCAAGGTCACATGGCAGACAAGTGGCAGAGCTGGAATTAGAACCCGTGACCTTCTGACTCCAAGGCCCATTCTCTATTCACTGTGCCACACTGCTTCTCTTTATTGAGCACAGACTGTGTGCAGAGTACTGTTCTAAACGTTTGGGAGAGTACAGCATTACAGAGTTGGTAGACACGTTTCCTGCCCACAATGAGCTTAGAGTTTAGAGTGGATCTCTGGGGACACCTGGAGGAAATTTAAAGCTTGCCTAGGCAAGCCTTGGACTCTAGTATGAAGTTTGAAACCGAGCCTAGGGAGATATGGTCCTCAAGGAATCAGAAGCTAATCATCTGAGATGATAGCTATTTCCCCGCCGGCACAGCTGGGCTTGATGCGCTCATTTTGTAAATATGCTTTGTTATTTTGCCGGCATTAGTCAGTTTACTTGGACGGATTAGGGAATTTGAAAACCTCTTCTCCTAATGTCATGGGAAGTTCATGCAATGCTCAGCCTGATAAATCATTCCACACTCACTCCCTGCTAGTCCAGGGGAGCCTGGAGGCGAGAGAGCTCAAATGTCGAGGTCTGAGTTTCCAACAAGAGAATTGTGCTCAAATTTCTTCCACCTGTTGATTTTTGAGCAGTGTTTTGGGTGCTCCAACTAGAGACCCAGTCATTCAGTCCACTGGAGCAGCATTGCCTAATGGATAGAGCAAGAGCCTGGGAGTCAGAAGGACTTAGTTTGAATTCTGGCTCTGCCGCTTGTCTGCTGTGTGACCTTGGACAAGTCACTTTTCTTCTCTGTTCTTCAATTACCTCATCTCTAAAAGGGGGATTAAGTCTATCAGCCCCATGTGGTAAAGGAACCTGATAAGCTTGATCAAACCCAGTGTTTAGTTAGACTATAAGCTCCCTCTAGACTGTAAGCTCATTGTGGGAAGGGAATGTGTTTGTTTGTTATATTGTACTCTCCCAGCTGCTTAGTACAATGCTCTGCACACAGTAAGCACTCAATGAACGTGATGGAATGAATGACTCTCGCTAGGTCGTTGGTAGTTGTAAAGAAAAAAACAAGGCAAGATTTCTGCCCTACAAGAAATTACCCTTCAGAAACCCTTTAGGTTTGTTTTGGGTTTTAAAAATGATATTTGTTATTCAATCAATATGCCAATGGTACTTACTGAGCATTAACTGTGTGCAGAGCACTGTACTAAGTGCTTGGAAGAGTACAGCAGATTTGGAAGACATGTTCTCTACCCACAGCTAGCTTAGAGTCTGGAGTTAAGTGCATACTATGTACCAGGCACTATACTAAGCGCTGGGGTAGATACAAGCTAATCAGGTTAGACTCAGTCCACATCCAAGTCTCAAATGGGGCTTCGAGTCTTAATCTGTGATTGTATTTATTATATTGATGTCTGTTTATTTGTATTGATGTCTGTTTCCGCCCCTCTGGACTGTGAGCTCGTTATGGGCAGGGGTTGCCTCTCTTTATTGCTGCATTGTACTTTCCCAAGAGCTTAGTGCACTGCTCTGCACACAGGAAGTACTCAATAAATACAATTAAATAAGTGAATGAATGTATGAATCCCCATTTTACAGGTGAGGTAAATGAGGCAGAGAGAAGTTAAGTGATTTGTCCAAGGTCACACAGCAAACCAGTGTCAAAGCCAGGATTAGAACCCAGGTGCTTCTGACTCCCAGGCCTATAATAATAATAATGATGATGGCATTTATTAAGCGCTTACTATGTGCAAAGCACTGTTCTAAGCACTGGGGAGGTTACAAGGTGATCAGGTTGTCCCACGGGGAGCTCACAGTCTTAATCCCCATTTTACAGATGAGGGAACTGAGGCCCAGAGAAGTTAAGTGACTTGCCCAAAGTCACACAGCTAAGTGGCAGAGCTGGGATTTGAACCCATGACCTCTGACTCCAGAGCCCGGGCTCTTTCCACTGAGCCACACTGCTTCTCATGCTACATCCGCTGCTTCTCTCCTAAGAGCTTCTGCTTCATAAGAGTCTCTGGATTCCCAGTTGTTTCCAAGCAGGCTGGGCATCTGCTTTGGTCAGCTCCCAGCCCTCTGCTGCTCCCCTGCTTCGTTTAACTAACTAGGGAAAGAAGCTGGATCCACCTCAATGTTTGGGATTCCCTAGCACAGACCAGTTCCAAAGGTGTGGTGGAAGGGAAAATTTGTCCCAGGCCACCCTCATGAGGGTGGTGGGAGGAATGGCACACCTAGAGAAGCAGCATGGCTTAAGGGATAGAGCTCGTGCCTGGAAGTCAGGAAGACCTGGGTTCTGATTCTGACTCCACCACTTGTCTGCTGTGTGACCTTGGGCCAGTCACCTAAATTCTTTAGGCCTCAGTTCCCTCATCCGTAAAATGGGGATTAAGACTGTGAACACCATGTGGGACACAGACTGTGTCCAACCTGATTATCTTGTATCTACCCCTGTGCTTAGAACAGTGCCTGACACATAGTAAGTGCTTAACAAATACCACATTTATTATTATTATTATTATTATTATTATTATTAATTATTCTAGCTAGAAGAAAGTTTTGGCTGCCATCAGTGCTCTCCCCCTGGATGCCTATGGCTCAATGGAACAGGGATTGGTTGTAGTAATAATAATAATAATGATGGCATTTGTTAAGCGCTTACTATGTGTAAAGCACTGTTCTAAGCGCTGGAGGGGATACAAGATGATCAGGTTGTTCCACGTGGGGCTCACAGTCCATCCCCATTTTACAGATGAGGTAACTGAGGCTCAGAGAAGTTAAGTGACTAGCCCAAGGTCACACAGCAGACATGTGGTGGAGCCGGGACTCGAACCCATGACCTCTGACTCCAAAGCCCGGGGCTCTTTCCACTGAGCCACGGTGCTTCTCTAATAGTAGCAGACTCCCTGAGAGGATGACAAACGGGAGGAGGGATGAGAGCAGCAGTAACGTAGCCAACTTTTGGCCCAGGTTGATGCTGGTCTGCGTGAGGACACGGGCCACTCCGGACTCCTGCTCCCTTTACTTTATCCTTCCTTCTTCCTTTCCCATCTCCTTCCCTTCCCATCTCCTTCCCCATCTCCTTCCCTCCTCCTTCCCCATCTCCTTCCCCATCTCCTTCCCCATCTCCTTCCCCATCTCCTTCCCTCCTCCTTTCCCATCTCCTTTCCCATCTCCTTCCCTCCTCCTTTCCCATCTCCTTCCCCATCTCCTTTCCTCCTCCTTTCCCATCTCTTTTAGACTGTGAGCCCACTGTTGGGTAGGGACTGTCTCTATATGTTGCCAACTTGTACTTCCCAAGCGCTTAGTACAGTGCTCTGCACACAGTAAGCGCTCAATAAATACGATTGATGATGATGATGATGGTCCTTATGGGGCAGGGGCAGGAAGTGACCTGTACCATAGACCCTGAACCACTGTCTTGGTTGTTTGGGTGAAAGAAGTGTCTGATTCAACGTAATTGTCAAAATTACACAACTCCCTCAAAAATAGTTGTAGCTGCAAAGAAAATCATTCAGAAGTAGTTCTTTTTAACATTTCATTTTCTTTCACATTTCAGGACAGATTGAAAATGACCTCAACAAGTTTTGTATTTTCTGTTCAGGACTAGAGAAGGCACATACTCTGTAAAACCACGTTTTGTAAATACAAAACAAAAAAATTAAGGAGGCTTATTTTTTCAAACTCTTCTCCCGACTAGTAATTGCTTAACGTCTCTTTAATGGTTCATAATGAATTCCATGCATTGCCTAAGAATAATTTCTCTTCTAGTTATGTGACTATTACATTTAATTTATGTATATTTAATTTCAAAATTAGCATCACTTTGGGGATTTCTTATGCTCCCTTAACATTTTCTGGATAAATCTTTTTTTTTAATTTTTATTTTTTTAAAAACTGTATACATTTAGATAGGTCTGCTTGGAACACTTTTGATGATAAACAACAGGAAAGTGACAGAAATCATGATGATTTCAGTTGGAGAGAACTTGAAAGAAAACAATCAAAGAACAGTTGGGAAAGAACGTATGCCTGATGCTTTCAGCAATACTTTGTTCCACTAAGTGAACTAATATGGA
Source organism: Tachyglossus aculeatus (assembly GCF_015852505.1). NCBI lineage: Eukaryota > Metazoa > Chordata > Mammalia > Monotremata > Tachyglossidae > Tachyglossus > Tachyglossus aculeatus. Next base: position 13,127,659 of record NW_024044828.1, read on the forward strand.
ACATCTTTATAATTTTACATATTTCCTTTTTAACTCCTAAGCTGAATTAGAGTTTCTGGCTCTATTAGGGCTTCCCATAGTCAAACCAACTAAATCCCTTTGAAGTTCAAAAAAGATAACTTTATCCATTCACTTAAAAAGCACCCACCTCTGCACAGCTTCTGCTTTCAACAGAGAATTAATAATACTGATAACAATAATGACAATAATAATAAGTGTGATGGTGTTTGTTAATTACTTACTATGTGTCAGGTGCTGTACTAAGCATTAGTGGGGATAAAATACAATCAGGTCTGACACAGTCCCTGGTCCCTCATGGGGCTTATAACGTAAGCACAGGGAGAATGAGTATTGAATTCCTTACCTTATAGATGAAGAAACTGAGGCCCCGGGAAGTTAAGTGACTTGCCCAAGGTGAATGGGGGAGTCAGGATTTTTACTCAGGCCTGTGGTCATGGCTTATCCTCCTCTTTTTCCCATTAGTTAGCTTTCCTAGGTAGCTACATATTTCAGTAATCTATGCCCATCTAATTATAAACAAATTTCCTCTAAGAGGCCTTCCCTAAAGTCCTCATTTCCTCTTCTCCCACTCCCTTCTGTGTCACCCTTGAACTTGGATTTTCACCTTTTATTCACCCCTTCCTCAGCCCGACAGTAATTATGTACATAACTGTAATATATTTGTAGTAATGTTTGCATCCCCCTCTAGATCATAAGCTTGTTGTGGGTGGGGTACAGTTACACTGTACTCTCCTAAGTGCTTAATACAGTATTGTGTACATGGTAAGCACTCAATAAATACATTCGGTTGAAAAAGAAGGGGAAGGCTGTTGGGGAAAAAACTACCCCTAAGAAAAACTGTCCCCTCCCCTGCTCTGAGCAGACAAACCAGAAAGTCAGATGCTTCTGCCTCTTAGAGTTTTCCCAATTATTTTTAAAGTTTTGTATGCATTTTTTATGGTACTTGTTAAGTGCATACTTAAGGAGGCCTTCCCAGACTGAGCCCCCTCCTTCCTCTCCCCCTCCTCCCCCTCTCCATTCCCCCCACTTACCTCCTTCCCTTCCCCACAGCACCTGCATATATGTATATGTTTGTACATATGTATTACTCTATTTATTTATTTTACTTGTACATATCTATTCTATTTATTTTATTTTGTCAATATGTTTGGTTTTGTTCTCTGTCTCCCCCTTCTAGACTGTGAGCCCACTGTTGGGTAGGGACTGTCTCTATGTGTTGCAAACTTGTACTTCCCAAGTGCTTAGTGCAGTGCTCTGCACACAGTAAGCACTCAATAAATATGATTGATTGATTGATTGATTGGTGTTTGAGGAGGAAAGTGAGCCGGCTGGACCGTAGTAGGAAATCAGTGTTGTAAATTGGAAGGGGCCAAGGGGATTGAATGCTTAAAGCCAGTGGTAAGGAGTTTCTGTTTGATCCTGAAAAGGTCTAGTTTGGGTGCCATCTTCGTAATAACACAATTACTGTATGCAAAGTACTGTAACTAAGCAGTACTGTTTGGATGACCACGTTGGTAGAGTCAGAAGAATATGACCGTCATTCAAAAATACCGAGGCTGAAAGTGCATGTCTCTCTGGGACGTCTATGGTCCATTACTTAGCTTGTGGCTGCAGCCCGCTAGATCCCATGGCTCAGTGGAAAGAGCACGGGCTTGGGAGTCAGAGGTCATGGGTTCAAGTCCCAGCTCTGCTGCTTGTCAGCTGTGTGACTTTGGGCAAGTCACTTCACTGTGCCTCAGTTACCTCATCTGTAAAATGGGGATTAAGATTGTGAGCCCCACATGGGACAACCTGATCACCTTGTATCCTGAACAGTGCTTTGCATATAGTAAGCACTTAACAAATGCCAAAATTATCAGTGCTTAGAACAGTGTTTTGCACACAGTAAGTGCTTAATAAATGCCATTATTATTATTATTATCCCTGCATTAATCCAGTCCTGTATACATCAGTATACAATTATATCTTCACCAGTGCATCATCTTTGAAGATGCTTTGAAGAGCCTCACAGCATTTATGTACATGTCTGTAATTTTATTTATTTAGATTAATGTCTGTCTCCCCCTCTAGACTGTAGGCTCGTTGTGGGCAGGAATGTGTCTGTTATATTGTTATACTGCACTCAAGTGTTTAGTATGATACTCTGCACTCAATAAGCTTTCAATAAATATGATTGACTGACTTTGAGAAGTAGCATGGCATAGTGGATAGAGCACGGGCCTAAGAGTCAGAAGGTCATGAGTTTCAATCTTGGCTTCTCGACTTGTCTGCTGTATGATCCTGGGCAAGTGACTTCACTTCTCTGGGCCTCAGTTACCTCATCTGTAAAATGGGTATTGGGACTTTGAGCCCCACGTGGGACAGGGACTGTGTCCAGCTTGATTTGCTTCTATCCACCCCTGTGCTTAGTACAGTACCTGACACATAGTAAGTGCTTAACAAATAACATTATTATTATTATTATCATTATTACTGTTGTTATTTGAGAGCCTCTCAGTGTACCCAGCTGCTTGTTCTGGGCAGGGAACATGTCTACCAGCTCTGTTTTATTGTACTCTCCAAAGCACTTAGGACAGTGCTCTTTTACTCTCCCAGGCACTTAGTGCAGTGCTCTGCATACAGTAAAGCACCCCATAAATAGGATTGACTGACAAAATAAAAAGTGAAGCTCTCTACCCCCCTGGAAGCTAAAGCAAGTGCCAGCCTTGTGGGGGGATCTCCCCAGTGCTTATGATCCCAACCTTCAGAATAGTGACTGATAATTCAGAGGACAATATTCATTCAGTCAGTCAGTCAGTCATAATAATAATAACAATAATGATGGTATTTGTTAAGCGCATACTATGTGCCAAGCACTGTTCTAAGCGCTGGGGTAGATACAAGGTAATCAGGTTGTCCCACGTGGAGCTCACAATCTTAATCCCCATTTTACAGGTGAGGTAAATGAGGCCCAGAGAAGTGAAGTGACTTGCCCAAAGTCACACAGCTGACAAGTGGTGGAGTGGAATTAGAACCCATGACCTCCAGCTTCCAAGCCCATGCTCTTTCCACTAAGCCACACTGTTTCTCCGTCATATTTATTGAGGCCGACTGTGTGCAAAGTACTGTACTACGTTCTTGGGAGAGTGCAATATAACAATAGACACATTTCCTGCCCAAAATGTGTTTACTTGAAGCTATAGCAAAAAATAAGTCTTCTGATGAGCATGCTAGTCGTTCATGTCAAGTGAGGTGTGTTGGAGAAAGGTCAGGCAATGATGAGTTGGAGTCGGAGTTCTAACTTTGAGAGCCTTGCTCCAGTGGAATGTATCTACCCTGCCAAGAGGCTCAACCAAAGCCGTCTGTGAGGGCTTTTTACCACTCCCATTAGTTAACGAATGCATTAGCCCTACAGTTGTTTAGAAATAGAATTGGAAGATAGGAGGGAAGGAAGAAAGACAACAAAAGGCAGACTGTTTTCCTAGCACCTCATTTTAACTGATCCTAAATAGCCTGGGGAATGGCTTTTCTTTTCAATTTTGTATCACTGGGTTATTTAAATAATCCCCCTTTTGGCAATTAATTCTCCTAAAATGATCTTTGTAAATTTTTCCTCTAGGAGAAAGTTGGTGCTGAGGCAGCAGAGCTTAGGAAAGAAAAGTTGGGTTTCTTTCCAATGGTATGAAAAGGAGGAGTCTGTGTCTTGCCTGAAACTCTAGAATATTGTCAATTTCCCATCTTAAACACCGAAAGCCATTATTTTGAACACTAGCTTTTTGTCTTAAACAAATAGCTTGTTCTCAGCAGCAGTGAGGATGCATAATATGGATTTTTCTAGTGGGGAATGTTCAATTGCAGTTCCACTACCAACTGTGGGGCTGTTAGGGTTTCAATTCCAAACCTACCTTTTAAGGGCTTCATAATTTGGTTAATAATTAAAAAGACCTTTCAAGAGATAGATTGCCAGCAAACTGAGTTCTCAAAAAGTTTAGAAACAATTTGAAAAAGGCAAAATTAGAAGTTCAGTGTTGAAATTGCACCCAGTTAGGGCTCTACTGCAGTTCAATAAATCAAATTTGGACTTCACTGGAAAAGAAAAACTCATGAAAGGGCTATTGCTATAAATTATCAAGGGTATGTACTTTGATCTCGATGTAGATACTTTGAGCCAAAAAAATTCATGATTCCCTGAAATGTCCATGACACTGAGGACAAATTGTATGCGTAGGCCTGAACGAACCAGATCCTTTTCTAGATTTCATCTGATTATACTCAAAAGCAAATTTCTTCATGTGACTGGACTGTTAAAAACACAAGAAAAGAAGTTAAACCAGATCAGGGTCCATAAAACCACACAATTTTGGATCCCAGTAATTTGGAATATGCTGCCCTTTGGTTGAAGAAAGTAGGAAATGGAGTTCCATGTAATCACTTCAGGGTTTAGGTTGATGCTATGCATATAGTTAGCACTAATAAAAACTGCATCGAAACACATTTTGACAATCCATACACTAATTCAGACTGATGTTCCCATTGAGAGGTCTTACATGATCTGTAATTTTTTAAAAAAAGGTTTTTCCCCCCACTTGTCAAGGATTTGGGGTGTTGTTCCCTCCCTGGTAGCTTTTTTGCTTCGAAAGTTTGCGGGGACTAGAACTGTAAGATTGTAATGTCAGGACCAAGTACTAATCAACCAATCAATCAATCGTATTTATTGAGCGCTTACTGTATGCAGAGTACTGTACTAAGCGCTTGGGAAGTACAAGTTGGTAACGTATAGAGACGGTCCCGACCCAACATAATGGTAGATTTAAGGGCTTCCTATATGCCAAACACTATGCTAATCAATGGGGGTAGATACTAGATAATCAATAAGACACAGTACCTGTCACACATAATAATAATAATAATAATGGTATTTGTTAAGTGCTCACTACATGCCAAACACTGTTCTAAGCGCTGGGAAAATAAAAGGTAATTAGATTGTCCAACGTGGTGCTCACCATATCAATCCCCATTTTACAGATGAGGTGACTGAGGCTCAGAGCAGTTAAGTGACTTGTCTACAGACACACAGCAGACGTGGCAGAGCCGGAATTAGAACCCAGATCCTCTGACTCACGGGCCCATGCTCTAGCCACTAGGGCCATGCCGGTTCTCAATCGGTTTCGAATGCAGGCAGTTCACTAGGCATTGATTTAGATGTCTGTCTCCCCTCAAGACAGTCATCCCCTTGAGGATAATATTGTACTCTTCCAAGCACTTTCAGGGAATGTTATCTGTTTATTGTTGTATTATACTCTCCCAAGCGCTTAGTACAGTCCTCTGCGTACAGAAAGCGCTCAATAAACACAATGGAATGAATGAATACAATGCTGTGCACACGGGAGTGTTCAGTTAATATCACCGATTGATTGGTTTTGGTCTTTTACCTCTCCAGACCAACAGAATCACACAATAGTGCCTACAAAGCTTGCTCTCTGTCAGGAATGTTCAATTAAAGGGCATTTCTGATAAAGCAGGAAGTTGTTAATCCCAACAGGATTTCCCAACGGCCTACTGCTGTTACAAGCAGGAGAGAGGATGTAATAAACCCAGACAGAGCCTGAGATGTTTCTTTTCCATTCTTTATAGTCTGAAAGAAGTAATTCCAAAACACATGAAGCCAGGTGGATTTCTTAATGTTATTGTGTTGGCAGGGACCCTGATTTACAGCAAAGAGATGAGAATGTCACCTATTTAAATCACCAGGATCACTTCCTGGGCTTGTCTGGGGTCATTTCCATTTTAGGTGCTGGCTTGAATGGACACCGATTAAGGTGGCCCGAAGCCCAGCGAGATGGCTTCCTTTTATTGGAAAGGATTAACTGTGTCGGGGTGACAGATCTGGCTTAGGAGTGGAACAGAAATGAATTCGCTCGGATGATCCCGGGGCCCGAGAGTCAATCACTTCTAAAGTGGGAGTAATTGGTTCCGACACTGACTCAGAGTCGATCGGCAGGAGCCACGGCGGGGAAGGCAGCATGGCCTAGTGGAAAGAGCCTAGACTTGGGAGTCAGAGGACCTGGGTTCTAACCCCAGCTCTGCCACTTACCTGCTATGCCACCCTGAGCAAGCCACTTAACTTCTTTGTGCCTCAGTTACCTCATTTGTAAAATGGGGATTCAATACCTGTTCTCCCTCACACTTAGAATGTGAACCCTATTTGTGGCAGGGACTGTGTCCAACCTAAATACCCTGTATCTACCCCAGAGATGATTGGCACAGTTATTTATCATTAATGTTATTATTAAGAACAACAATTATAATAAGCACTTATAAGTGTCAAGCACGGTACTAAATGCTGGGGTAGATAGAATTTAAATCTGGTCAGACAGTCCCTGGTCGAACACGGGACTCACACTTTAAGTAGGAGGCAGAACAGGTATGAATGCCCATTTTACAGATTAGGAAACTGAGGCCCAGAGAAGTTAAGTGACTTTCCTAAGGTCACACGGCAGGTGAGTAGCAGAGCCAGGATCATCTTCTGGAAGGTATCAGTCCACCTAAGGAAGCAGGTGTATCCCTCCACCACGGCTGTGATTTCTGGAAGCAATGTGATGAGCTCACCAAACTGGCCCCATCCCCTATGCAGCATCTTTTAAGATCCTTCTAAACCCAACCAGGAGTGGTTAATTGAAAGTGGTAAACATTTAGATACTTACTCATTCCACTCAAACCCAGCTAACCTGTGCAACTCAAAAATAAATTTGTCAGTTATACACATGCTGCAGTTAGAGAATTAATTTCAAGCAGAACGTAATTCTGTACCTTACCCAAAGGTGAACTGAAAACTAGCCTTTCAAAAAAAAAAAAAAAGATGACCCTGGATATAGGTGATGAGAACAGAGACAAAAAATTGTAATTATAACCTTTGGATGGTGAAGCTAACTTTGAAATTCAAAACTTACCTCACCGTTTTTCACCCGTATAGTCTCAGTCAAATATGAAACATAACAGCATATCGACTTTCAACTTTCATTTTGAACCCATGGAAATGTTAGGCACTTCACATCTTTATAATGAAAAATCCAACAGCCCTGGTTTGCTATAGGCTGCTATACGTAAATCGATTTCCTAGAAATAACCTGGAGCTGTCAAGGGAATTTCAGCCTTGTCCAGCCAGTGAATCAATAGTATTTATTGAGCGCTTACTTTGTAGTGAGCACTGTAGCTACTACTAATAATAATAACTATGGTATTTGTTAAGCGCTTACTATGTGCCAGGCATTGTGCTAAGTGAACTAAATGCTGGGGTGGATACAAGCAAATTGGGTTGGACACAGCCCCTGTCCCGCATGGGGCTCACAGTCTTAATCCCCATTTTACAGATGAAGGAACTGAGGCACAGAAAAGTGAAGTGACTTCCCCAAGGCCACACAGCAGACAAGTGGCAGAGCTGGAATTAGAACTCACGACCTTCTGACTCACAGGCCTGTGCTCTAACCACTAAGCCATGCTGCCTGTAGCGCTTAGTAAAATGCAATGCAAAGGAGTTGGTAGGCAGAGTCACTGCCCACAAGGAGCTTACAGTTTAAAATATTAAAACCAATTATGGGTAAGTGTGTAAGTGCAGTGCATCTGAGGGTGGGGTGAATATCAAGTGCTTAAAGGGTATAGATCGAATTGCATGGAGATACAGCAGGTGAAAGGGGAAAAACGAGGCTTAGTGGGGGAAGGCCTCTTGGAGGAGATGTGATTGTAATAAGGCTTTGAAGGCAGCGAGAGTGGTGGGCTGTTGGATATAAAAGGGGAGGGAGTTACAGGCCAGAGGAAGCACATGGCTGAAGAGTCAGGGGCAAGAGAGAATAAACAGAGGTAAACCTAATTGCTTGAGCTCATCCCCAGTAAAACACCAGTACTTAAAGCTAATCTGGTTGGAGATTATCTGGGGATTAGTTTAACATTAGGATTTTTTTTTGTCTATTTAAAAGATGAGTGCCATTTGTATTTTATAAAACCCCGCAAAAATCAAAAATCTCCAGCACTGTCCACCATCTTTGACCAGAGTTTCTGGAAAGAAAATGCTTCATCTTTACATACAGAGGTGATGTTTCTGGAGCCTGTATGTGTTGTGCCCACTGACCAGTTGTGACAGTTTGATCTGCAATTAGATGGATATGTGAATTGGTGATTCTTTATTCTCTGGGAGAATGAAAGCACAAGTTTGCTGTTTCCAACATGGAGCATAACATTACATTGGTGGGGCTGCCTTGTCTGTTGCTACATTGGTTTTGTCTGGCTTTTAGAAAGAAGAGAAGGGTGATTCCTCTTGACATCCTATGTGATTAGGGAAGTTTGAAGGGACACAAGCACCCTAGATTTTCCTGGTTGTACTGAGAGTCCCACAGGGGTGGAACAGTAATGGAGACCTCAGTCAATCGATGGTATTTACTGAGCACTTTCTGTGCGCAGAGTACTGTGTTGAAAACTTGGGAAAGTACAATATAATCGAGTTGGTAGTTGTGATCTGTATACACTGGGAGCTTTCAGTCTAAAGGAGGAGACAAACCTTAAAATAAATTGCTGATAGAAGAAGCAGAGCAAAAGGATATTGAAATTAAGTGTTGTGGGGCTGGGGTCAGTGTCAAAGTGTTTAAGAGGTACAGTCCGGAGCATAATCGATGCAGAAGGTAGGGTGGGCTGGTGTTGGAGAGGGGAGAGAATGGAGGGAGGAAAGTCAAACTTGGCCCATACCTGCCATCTGGGTCACGGAGGGAGAAGACAGGGTCTCAGTCTTGTGAGCATGTCTTCCCTGACCTGCAAAAGAACTGCTGTGGCTCAGATGAAAAGTAACTGTGAGCCCCATGTGGGACAGGGACAGTGTGTTCAGACTGATAAACTTGTATCACAGCCTTGGAAGTCAGAAGGACCTGGGTTCTAATTCCAGCTCAGCCCCTCGTCTGAAAGTCACTTAACTTCTCTGTGCCTGAGATACCTCATCTGTAAAATGGGAATTAAGACTGTGAGCCCCATGTGGGACAGGGACTGTGATCAACCCGATTAGCTTGTATCTACCCCTAGAGCTTAGAACAGTGCCTGACACATAGAAAGTGTTTAACAAATACCATTATTATTATTATTATTATTATTATTGGAATCACTCTCACGGATGTATAGAAATCATACATCCCTCCTGTACTCCCTTCCCCCACCTCTGCTATAGAAATTATTCTGAACTAGTCTTCCTCCAATGTACATTAACACTGCATCTCACTTTCTCCAGTGCTTAGTACACTGTTCTGCCCACAGCAAGCACTCTGTAAATACTGTTGATTATATACCATCCAAGTAGGTAGTTTTTACTTTTCCAATGAATGAATACTTGCAAACACACACGGGAACGGAACAAGCTTAGAGGATTTTCCAGGCCCACAGTCAGTAACGCTTACTGATTGCTTATTCTATTGAGAACACTGTACTTAGTGCTTGGGAGCAAACAACACAGTTAATAGACACAACCTTTGCCTTCAAGGAGTTTACAGTTTAGTCAGGGAGTCAGACATGAAAATACACTCCAGGTAAGGGAAAATGACAGACTTTAAAAGACAAGTGCATGAGTGTTTCGGCGTTCAGGTGTAGCTACTGCTACAGTGCAATGAAGCTTCTAAGATTGAAAAAAAAATAAGAAAAAACCCCTAATTTCTCTAATGTTACATTTTGGGGATATAGAGACTGTCTATGTGGAATTCACAGTTAACATTTGGAGATCTGAAAGCCACTCTTTTCATTTCAGGGGCAGCACAATGGATTCTCTAAACTCTTGAGTGTTCTAAGAGGTGAGGGGGCACATTACAGGCACTCTGACGCATAAACCCATAAATCTGGCATGAAAAATCTGCAGACCCCTGAGAGCTCGTTAATGGGCTTGGCTAATGCTATTTCTTTGGCCAAGGCGAGCCTTGGAACATTTCTCTCTCTCCTCAGCCTGGGGTCTTTTCACCCTGGAGGTGGCCGAGCCCTGCGGGACTCCATCGTGAAACCTAATACCCTTTAAAACTTGACTTGTTTTAGGATCCAATGCAGAAATCATACCAGATGTGCATCATTTGGGGATGTTTTCTTCCTGAAAACCTTCCTGGCCCTTGCAAAGGGGATGATGATGGTTTTCCCTCAGCAGACATCCAACGAGGCTCAAGGAGAAGAAGCCTAGTCTAGTGGGTAGCGTACGGGCCTGGGATTCAGAAGGATCTGGTTTCTAATTCCGGCTCCACCACTTGTGTGCTGTGTGACCCTGTGCAATTCACCTAAATTCTCTGGGCCTCAATTCCCTCATTTGTAAAATAGGGATTAAGACTGTGAGCACCATGTGTGACAGGGACGATGTCCAACCTGATTATCTTGTGTCTACCCCAGTGCTTAGTATAGTTCCTGGTACATAGTAAGCACTTAACAAGTACCACTAAAAAGGCCCCCCAGAGTTACCAACTCACTCTCACTGCCTGCTGAACTGAGTCCTGTCTCTAAGAAACTGATATCTTCAAAAGTCCTGGGGAAAAAAGTCCCTGCCCACAGCAGACTCAGTAAGGGATTAAGCCAGAACTGGTTTGTAGTAGATATAAATTAATTTTAGTCTTTTCCCATGAAATATTTACATTTTCCCAATGTTGAGCTACTCCTATCAGAGCCCCAACTACTACCTAACATTTCTCCTCAACTAAATGCACATAATGCTCTCCTACCCACCCAAAGCACTTCTGAATATATCAATTTACATACCCCATTATTGAAAGTCTTCAATCAATAGTATTGATTGATAGCCTATTGGGTGCAGAGCACTATTCTGTGCAGTTGGGAGAGAACAATAGAATTAGTAGGCACAATTCTGACCCTTAAATAGCTTACAGTTTTGCAGGGAAGACACAGATTAAAATAAATCAAACAGAAGGAAGAAGTTAAAGGGGATAGGTACAGGAGTTAGTCTGAAGTAGTAGATTGTGTAAAATATCAGAGATATATACAAAAGCATTCTTATCCTGGTTGTGCCACTTGCTTACTGTGTGACCTTGTACAAGTGACTTCACTCTCTTTGCCTCAGTTTCCACATCTGTGAAATGGGGATTAAATACCTATTCTCCCACCTATTCAGTGAGCCTCCTATAAGATGGGGCCTCTAACTAGGATATCTTGTGTTTACCCCAGCACTTAATAGAGTGCTTGGCATAAAGTAAGTGCTTAACAAATTCCACTATTATCATCATCATCATCATCAATCGTATTTATTGAGCGCTTACTATGTGCAGAGCACTGTACTAAGCGCTTGGGAAGTACATATTGGCAACATAGAGAGACAGTCCCTACCCAACAGTGGGCTCACAGTCTATCATTATAATTATTGTTATTGTTATGGTATATGTTAAGCACTTACTATGTGTCAAATGATATTCTAAATACTGGGGTAGTTAGAAGTTGATCAGGTTGGACACAGTCCTTATCCCACATGGGGCTTAGAGTCAAAGTACAATGAAGAACAGATATCGAGTTGCATTTACAGATGAGGGAACTGAGACACAGAGATGTTAGGTGACTTGCCCAAGGTCACACAGAGAGCAGTTGGCAGAGCCAGCCTTAGGACCCAGGTCTTCTGACTCCCAGGCCTGTTCTCTTTTCTCTAGGTTATGCTGCTTCATGTTATCATTATTATTATTATTATTATTGTTATTATTATGAGCTAAGAGAGTAGTGAATTACCTAGGAGACACAGAGTGCTGAGAAGTGTGAAGGTTAGAAAGTAAATGGGGAAGGCTTCTTGGAGATATGATTTCTGAAAGGCTTTGAAAATGGGGAGAACTCCTGGTCTGTCAAATGTAATGGGTAGAGGAGTTCCAGGCTGGGGGGAGGGTGGGAGCAAGAACTTGGCAGCAGGACAGTTGAAAGCAAGGGTCAGTGATCACTAACTGACCACTAACCACCATGGCAATCCAGGCAGGCAATGCTGATCTGTTAAGAGATTGTTTTTTTTATTATTATTAGTAGTAGTAATAGTAGTAGTAGTAGTAATAATGATGATAATAATAATGGTATTTGTTAGGTGATTGCTATGTGTCAAGCACCATTTTAATCTCTGGGGTTGATACAAGCTAATCAGGTTTAACACAATACCTGCCTCACCTGGGGCTCAAAGTCTAAGACAGATGATTCTTAGACAGATCTACCAGAGGGCAAGACCAAATGACCTCTTGAGGTTAGCTTCCAACTCCTAGAGTCTCTTGTTTAAATTTTCTATATATAGAGAAATGGATGAACTGGAAATGGGTGAACTGTTCAGGAAGATAGGACTATTGCCTACAGGAACTAACCCCATCTCTCTGTGCCATCTTCAATTTGTGATGTGTTGTTTTTTTTTTTTTTTAATTAGGGTCAGCACAAATTTTTTTTGTTTTATTTACTACTCTGGGCTTTTTTCCAAGAAACCTTCAAAATGGTCTCCTTGATGTACTCTTTGTTCATTTTTTATAAACCTGTCCTCTAGAGAATAGAAAATGGGTCCACTAAGAAGTAAAACTGGCAGAGTATATCTTCTTTGGCATGGGTGTGGGAGAATATCTTTGTGGATTTGGAAAAGGGGTCTTGTTTCTTGAGAACGTTCAGATGTCTTGTGAGGCTGATTCCTCCAGGACTACAGCAGGGTCCTGCCCATCGCATCCAAAACCCAGCAACCACACTGAGCTGCATTTCATCACACACACGAGCAATGAGGATGACTTCACTGCCAGTGGCCTAGATCAGGGCATTGCCTTTAATAGACAAGATTGCAAATCATTTTCTGTTCTGAAAATCTGATACACATTTTAAAAAGATGTGCCAAATTTCATGTCCCCAGTGGGCTTTCTCTGTAGTTTCTCAAGGAATAGACAGCTTTTCAGCTCTGCTCTTATTTGATTACCATATCTGGTTCCCACCCTCTGCCCTGGTGTTTAGCCTAAACTAGTTTGTCGACTGATGGTAGTTAACCAAGAAGCCCCTGGCTGGGTCTCTTTGGGGTCTGGTGTATTTTGAGGAAAACATTTTCTCCTGTAAAGTTCCCCAGAGGGGCCAACTCAACCACTGACACCAAATTAGCTTCAGCAGGGATTTAATCAATCTAACAGTGGTATTGATGGAGCAATTACTCTGTGCAGAACACTGTACTAAGCAGTTGGGAGATTATAATAGGGTAGATATGATCCCTGACCTCAGGATATTTACCATCAGGTGGGATTGCCCTAGTAAGACAAGGAACATCACTCCTCAACAACTGACACAGTCATTCCTAATGCTTAACATTTCCCTTGAGCCCAGGTGTCCTTTCCAGTGAAGGCTGTTCCCTAAAAAGCTGCTTATTTTATGCACTACTGTCTAATGTTGCTGTATCTGAAAACTCGGAACAATTATGCTAAGTGTTTGTTGAAATCCTTTGTTGCTTTTGTGACTACATAAGCCCCGCTCATGGTTCACAGTGAAGAGCTAAACGTGGTAAACACTAGGCTTCACAGAAAGTAAGCTACATAAACATATTCATTCCCCATTACTGAGCTTCACTTGTGAACCTGATGAGCATTTCTGAATCAACAGAATTGCACAATTGTATGTTTATCAGCAACACAGGCTTAAGTCCTATCATTTTTATATCACTCGCAAATGCATTCATATATTCAGGGCAGTGTTTCTCTGATTGTCCCTTTTTAGAGCCTCTTACAACTAGTGAGCAGTGCTTTTCAAGCCTACATTTGTTCTCCTTAAATGACCCAATACAAGCCTCAGCTTCCAGCCCCGTCTCCTCAACAGATGTTGGCTTCAGGAGACACAGATTCGGGGTAGGTCTCTGGCTATTACTACTACCTGTGGCATTTATGATAACAGTAATAATAATTATTATTATTACTACGGTATCTGTTAGGAAGACTTACTAAGAAGAGCCTGGAAAAAGTCATACAATGTGCTGATGTAACAGTTGCCACAAAAATACAAATTGTCAACTCAATGGTGTTTCCAGTGACAATGTATGGATCCAAAAACTGGACAGTGAAAAGACAGGATAGAACGAACATCCATTCTTTTGAAATGTGGTGCTGGAAAAGGCTTTGGTGAATACCATGGACCTCCCAAAAAACCAACAAATGGATTTTGGAGCAAATTAAACCAAAATAGTCTTTGGAAGGCCAAATGACTTGACTTAGTTTAGCAATATTTTGGACACATAATCAGGAGGACTAATTCTCTGGAGAAGACACTAATGCTAGGAAAAGTCCAGGGAGAATGTGGAAGGGGCAGAATGGCAGCTAGATTCATTCATTCTTTCAATCGTATTTATTGAGCTCTTACTGTGTGCAGAGCACTGTACTAAGCACTTGAAATGTACAAGTCGGCAACATATAGAGATGGTCCCTACCCGACAACGGGCTCACAGTCTAGAAATGGATAGAGACCATAGCAATGATAACAGAAGAGCCATTGGAAAGGTTGTAGATTATGGCAGATGACAGGTCGTTCTGGAGAAAGTATATCTACGGAGTTGCTACAAATCGGAAATGACTCAATGGCACTTTATAATAATAATTTGTTAAGCTCTAATGCCAAACACTAGTTCTAAGCGCTGAGGTAGATACAAGGTAATCAGATTGTCCCATATGGGGCTCACAGTCCTAATCCCCATTATACGGAAGAGGGAACTGAGACACAGAGAAGTGAAGTGACTTGCCTAAAGTCACACAGATGATGAGTGGCGGACCCTGGATTAGAACCCATGCCCTCTGACTCTCAAGCCCGTGCTCTTGCCACTAGGCCATGCTGACTGTCCAACTCGATTTGCTTGTATCCACTCCAGCACTTAGTACAGTGCCTGGTACATAATAATCACTTAACAAATACCATTATTATTATTATAGTCTGAATTTTCACTACAGAATTTGGCTAGAATGCTGTTGTGGAAGCTTGTTATGGGCAGGGAACATGTCTGCTAATTCTGTTGCATTGTACTCTCCCAAGCGCTTAGTACAGTGCTCTCCTTGTTGCACTTATGTAACTACCTTTATATTCTTTTCCTTCCTCTGACTTGTAATTTATTTTAATATCCATCTCACCTGCTAGACTTCAAGCTCCTTGAAGACAGGGATCATGCCCGTTTTTCTCTAACAGGCACTTAGTACAGTGTTCTGCATATAGTAAGCATTCAATGGAAAGGTAACAAATCCAGTGTTATGGCTATATTTCATATCTGCATTTTATGAGAGGAGAGCATCAGAAATCTGAACTGTCTCCCCATTGCTTCTGTTGCATGGCATTACACCTCCTGACCACTCTTCAAAATTCTCCATTTCTTTCTTTCCCATCTGGGGTCTTCACTCCTCCCAGCTGACTTCCTAGCTGTCTTTTGTTCTCTACACTCCTGCCTCTAATCTACTGCTGACATTTCTCCCATTGTTCACCCACCCCCACCCCATGAGCTTCACCCAACTACTGCTCTCCCCTCCTTGAAACTTCTCCTAAAACATCACCACCTCCAGGAGGCTTTCCTTGATCGATCATTGTTGGTGGCATACCTCATTAAATTGTGAGCTTTCCAAGGGCAGAGGTGGTGTCTTTTGCATCTCTTGTGCTTTTCCCTTGTGCTTGGTATCATGCTGTGCGCTCAGTTGGTGCTCCATAAATGCTTCCTGGCTGGTAAGGGGGCCGACAAGTTGTCAACAGCTGCAGGGGACAAAGGCGCAACATCGCATTTTCAGCTGGAACTCAGCTAAACCCACAATGCAGTTCTTCTAAATCCCGTCATCAAAGGTGTTGTCGATCCTTCCTTGATCCAGTATCCCTCCTCTCCTCACATACACCCCTGTCCCCACCCTACATTAGTCAGGATTTCGAGTCAGGTCAGCTCCCTCGCCTAGTTACTTCTGGATGCCACCTGCATGTTCTCACTCTTGCCTCTAGGACTTTCATATTAACAGGCCCTCCTTTATTGGATAGAGTTTTCCTCCTCCTTCTCCTCCCCTCTCCACCTCTCCATTCAGTGAGAATTAATCAGAGCCACCAAAGGACAGGCACAATCCAGTTAGTTAATGTAACGACACGGGAAGCAATGTGGCCCCGTGGATAGAGCACGAGACTGAGATTTGGAAGGACCTGGGTTCTAATCCTGGACCTGCCAATTGTCTGCTGTGTGGCCTTGGGCAAGTCACTTCACTTCTCCATGCCTCAGTTCCCTCATCTATAAAATGGGGATTAAGACTGTGACATGGACTGTGTCCAACTTGATGATCTTGTATCTACCTCAGTGCTTAGTGCAGTGTCTGGCATGTAGTAAGCACTTAACAAATAAGAATAATAATAATAATAATGGCATTTATTAAGCACTTATTATGTACAAAGCACTGTTCTAAGCACTGGGGAGGTTACAAGGCGATCAGGTTGTCCCACGGGGGGCTCACAGTCTTAATCCCTATTTTACAGATGAGGTAACTGAGGCCCAGAGAAGTGAAGTGACTTGCCCAAAGTCACACAGCTGGCAATTGGCGGAGCTGGGATTTGAACCCATGACCTCTGACTCCAAAGCCCGGGCTCTTTCCACTGAGCCACGCTGCTTCTCAAATACCATAGCAACAACAACAAAGAATTGATTTCTCAACACAAAATTCTCTCCATTTGGCCTGGCTTCATATCTGAGCATCAGTGCTGACTGTTCAAAAGGTTTTTGTCCAGTAAAACCTATGCTTCTACCTCCACACTAGCTTGCCAATTTATACTGAGTGTTTACTTTTGCATTTACACTCCGTCTCTGGTTGCTGTACTTGAGTCTGTGGAGAACTAAACTCTTGAACACTGGAAACCAAAGCAAAGACAATTCCCTCTCAGCAACTTTCTTCTGAGAAAGTCAAAGCCCATTACAAATGTAATTGTTTTCAGGACTGTATCCCCTGGCTAGATTTTGAGCTTTTCAAGGGCAGAGATTGTGTCTTTATTCAGGACATGGCCAGATGCCCTGATGTCATGGGCACCATAGCCAGAACTGCTTGCCAGCTGGCCATGCCAGAAGCCTCTTGGGGCTCTGGTGCACAAACACAAGTTAGATACTTGATCATGGGGTTAGGACTGATGAGAGGAAAAGATTTGTCATCTTCTCTTCAACTATCTGATGCTGCGGCAGCCATTGCTGGCTGTCTTGCATCATCTGAGAGAGAGGAGAGAGAAAGAGAGAGAGAGTATGTGATTGTGTCACTGTGACTTTTCTCTGTTATATTTATCTCTCATGGAAGCAGAGTGGCCTAGTGGAGAGCAGCACAGAACTGGGAGTCAGAAATCCTGGGTCCTAATCCCGGCTTCACCACTTGTCTGCTGTATGACTTCCTTTTCACGTAGTAAGTGCTTAACAAATACCATAATTATTATTATTAAATGTCAGAGCTGGGATTAGAACCCAGGTCCTTCTGATTTCCAGATCCATGATCTAACCACTAGGACATATTATCACCATACTCTCTGCCTTTCTGTTTCTATCTTTCTCTGTCCCTGACCCCTCTCTCTTGTCTGATTTTGAACATCTTCAATATTTGCTCACCTGTTTTACTCTGTATGACAAGAGGCCACAGTTTCTGGAAGGTTAAATCATTACTACTAAAATAGACACGTCCTGGGCCAGTGATGTCCACCGTTCATTTAAGATAATTGTGACTAAGAAAAATAACAGAGTTCAGAAGATTTAAAAAATGCCTTTAATTTAATACCATCCCTCAGATTTTAATAGTGAGTCCCTCTTGAATAGAAAACACTGAGGCGGGGTGGGGTGGGGGGTTAACAGTCTGAGTAGTTCTCTAACAAGAATGTGCATGCATCAAATATAAGAATTTTTTGAACCACCATATGGGCATGACCTAAGCTGATGATAAATTTCAGATAATTTTTGCACCAAATGAGGGAAAAATAGCTACTCCCAGTTTGAAAACTAGACATCCCGTTAGAGCACAGAGCTCCTCGAGGGTAGGTGCTGAGTCTCTTAATTTCTTGGTACTCTCCCAAACACTTAGTACAGTGCTCTGCCCTCACTGGGTGCTCAATACATTCTGATAAATAAATGAATTTGGGGAAGTTGCCCTGACTCTTTCCAGCTACATGGCCTCTTCTGAGTGATCTCTCCTAGCCCTTAGTACAGTCTTGACACCCAGGAAGTGCTTAATGGTATTTGTTAAGCACTTATTATGTGCCAAGCACTGTTCTAAGTGCTGGGGTAGATACAAGATAATCAGGTTGTCCCTCCTGGGGCTCACAGTCTTAATCCCCATTTTACAGATGAGGTAACTGAGGCACAGAGAAGTTAAGTGACTTGCCCAAAGTCCCACAGTTGACAAGTGGCAGAGGTGAGATTAGAGCCCACGACCTCTGACTCCCAAGCCCTTGCTCTTTCCACTAAGCAACGCTGTTTCTCCTATTACTACTACTCCTAGGTTGTAGGGGTGAAGTAAACTGCAGATCCTCTTGGAGAATAATCACTTCCTAAATATTCTCTTTTGTAGATGAATTTGGGAAACCAAATCCCTTGGAATATGAGGATGATATATTTCTGCAAATGCCGGTGATGAAACTCTAAGGGTTAGGTCAGAGTCCAGCACTTTGAGCCAAAGGCATTGATTAGACTGGGACTTGGAATCTTTCATGCTGCTGAATGCAATATAAGGCATCACGTTGTTCCTCAGACGGAAGCATTATTTATAACAGCAGGATCAGACTGCAAAACAGATGCCTGTGGAAAGTGAAATGATGATGAAATTAATTTGACCTTTCTCAAGCCTATAGACCATTAATCAGATCTATTTAATAAAGAACGAGTTGGCAAGGAAGGAGATTCAACTTTCAAGCAGGTAAAGGCACCGATGAAAGAACCCTTGGTAACTGTTGTATTCAGAAGTGCATGTATTCTATTCTCTGGCAATGATTGCTTCAAATGCACAGTTTTTCTCCCAACTTTTCAGGTTTTTTAAGAGGCAATAGGTTATTTTTATGAGCCGTGCTAGAGGTCCATATCAGGGTAGGAAGAAGAGTGGAGTCAAAAGCTAGAAGATTAAGACTTTTGGAGACATGCAGTCTTCAGGATAGAAAGTGAGGGTCCAAGTCCAGGTTTGTGGGGAGAAGCAAATTCCAAGTCAAGAAGAGAAAAGGGTGGCGAAGGGCAGGTATCTATTGTATGTAGCACTTGAGAGAGCAAAATAGAAAAGATGCAGTTCCAGGTTCCTTCTTACCTTTCTCAATCAGTCGTTATTTACTGAGCTCTTACTGTGTGCAGAGCACTGTACTAATAATCCTTCATACCACCTTTTATTACTTCTCCTTTTTGTCTCCTCTTCCCTTTATTGCTAGACTTGGGTGATAGTAATTCCCTTCTTTTTGAGTTGCGAAGTGATGCAAAAAAGTAGGAATTATGCAAGTAACAATGGGCAGTTCAGGTGAAGTGAGAAATCAAGGGGAACTTTGTCAGCAAAGAACCTTTGAACATCAACCTCTAGCAGTAGTGTCCTTTCTGCTCTTTTTTTTTTTTTTTTTTTTTTTTACCAAATTTGAAGCAAATTCTTGGAAACCTTCCCCCTTCAGGGCCAGGTGGTTTTGGGGGGAGGGTTTCCTTTGGGGGTCAGCTACTCTGGGAGGAAAACCCTTTAACATTGCTTTTAAATGTAAAAACTCCCAGTAGAAAACCCGCAGGTGTCCTCTCCATTCACCCATCCCCTGTTGAGTTCACGGTTGCTCAGCAACGACAGTGCTCAGCTGGCCATTTGTCACAGGTGATGACTTGTCCAGAATCCGCCCTGTTGCTCATCCTTGTCTCATTACTGCCCAGAAGCCTAGCAGGCAACCAGATCTTTGCTACTTCAGTTCAGTCTTTCAGGAAGCTCTTTGATCATGGAGGGAGGCACTCCCTGGCATTGTTAGGATGATCCCACATTCCATCTTTAAGTATTAGGAGAAGGAGTGTGGCCTTAGTGGAAAGATCACGGGTCTAGGAGTTAGAAGATCTGGGTTCTAATACTGGCTCTGTTACTTGTATGCTGTGTGACCTTGGGCAAGTCACTTAACTTCTCTGTGCCTCAGTTGCCTCATCTGTGAAATGGGGATGAAATCTGTAAACTCCATGTGGTACATGAACTGCGTCCCACCTAACTGACTTGTATCTACCCCAGTGCTTATTACAGTGCTCTGCACACAGTAAGCACTTAATAAAGATGATTGAATGAATGAATGAATATAGCAGATCTCCCACCAAAGAAGTGTGGATGTGAGGTAAAGGGAGAGGATTATGGAGTCTACCCACCTGGTCTGTCAAGAGCAGAATAGGAAGAACCCAAGTCCAGGTACAGACAACACTGAATGTTTGTTAGGCCATTATGAGGAACTGGGAATAAAGATGCCAGGATATTCCATGCCAGTCTCACAAGACAAAGGCAACTCCCTTAGGTAAAATGTGTAGCGAGGCACTATCTTTAAGTTTTGATATGGATAATTAGAAGAACAGATCAAGTGGGTATGAAAGATTCGCCAGCTATTCCAGTAATCAGAATTCTGGAGAATATTTGGGCATATTCATAATAGGATTTAATTCTAATCAGTCAATCACTCAATTGTATAGGGTAGATATCAGTTGATCAGGTTGGACCCAATCCCTGTCCCTTATGGGGCTCAGAGTGTAAATAGGAAGAAGTAGGATTTAATCCTCACTTAACAGATGAGGTAAGTGAGGGTCAGAGAAGTTAAATGACTTGCCCAAGGTCACATGACAGACAAGTGGCAGAGCTAAGATTAAAACCCAGGTCCTCTGACTCCCAGCTTCATGCTTTTTCCACTAGGTCATGCTGCTCATTAGTGTTGATTGGTGAATCCTAATAGAATGCTACCTTGGGCTTGAGTAAATGCTTGAGATTCTGTAGATTTCAGGAAACAACAAGAAATTATGGTCAATTCCAAAATCCATAAGTGATCATAGATCGTGGATAAGGACTCTCATCCATGCTGTTGACAACTACCCTCCCCAATTTCATATCTAAATCCCAAATTCTGAGGTATTCAACAGGAGAAAATGGTTATTTTGCTAAATGATAGTGATGTGGATTTTTTTTTAAGCAAAGGGAAATGCTGTTTTCTGTGTAAAGCACATCTTAAGTAAATCAAATTTAATCAGGACTCTTCCAAACTCTGCTTTTCCCATCACCGAGTCTATGGAATTTTTGTTCTATTATACAGCAGCCTAATAACAAATAAGCTAAACTGCATCAACAAAAATGCAACCAATCTTCAAGCACTGCATGTTAAAAATCCATCATTCTACTGATGACTCTTTGGGAGCACCAATAACAATAGTCAAAAATCACATTTTTTACAAGGTATGGAGGTACTTCCCCACATCACCCCCATTTCTTTTTTCTTTTTTTTTTTTGCAACATCTTTATCATTTGGAAGGAATCACGTTTGTACAAGTAGCAGATGTTAATATGGAAATATAGAACATCTCAATTTTCTCACTGCTAACTCAGCTTACTGAGCCAATTTCACAATTCTCACATTCCTGAGTCCTTGGAGAAAATGCTAATTTAGATTGTTAAAATTGACATGGGTTAGGGTATAAAGGGTAATTAGCATAAAATCCTACACAAAGTGTTCTTAGCACCATTAATCAACACCCACCTAGGCATTCACTTTTTTAGTCAGAGTGATGTTTAACAGAGCTGAAAAATATCTCAAAGATTCTGTCCTAGCTCAGTAATAAAAAATGCAGAGTTTGTCCTCAAATCGAGTTTGAAGCATTTTTCAGCAAAAAGGCCTAATTTGCAGTTAAAGAACAACTTTTTTATGACACTAGGGAATTATTTAAAGCACATAATAGTATTCTCTTGAGGAAAATGCCTTTTAAAAATACTGCTATGACTATTCCCCCATCCCTTATGTTTGAAGATGATGCTGTTGACTTGTTTTGCAAAGGATGAGCGAGCTGCTGGAAACCCTCCATGTGACCTGAGATCCTTCTCACCTTATGTATGTGAACACTGGCCTTCAGTTAATAATCATAATTGTAGTATTTGTTAATCGCTTCCTATGAGCCAAGCACTGTACTAAGCACTTATGTAGGTAAAAGATAATCAAGTCCCCCATGGGGCTCACTGTCTAAGTAGGAAGGGGAACAGATATTGAATCCCCATTTTGCAGAAGAGGGAACCAAGGCAGAGTGAAATTAAGTGACTTGCCCAAGGTCACACAGCAGACAAGTGGCAAATCCAGGATTACGAATCAGGTCCTGTCTCCCAGGACCGTGCTCTTTCTTCTAGGCTGTGCTCTTCATCTGTAAAATGGGGATTAAGACTGTGAGCCCCCTGTGGGACAACCTGATCCCCTTGCAACTGCCCCAGTGCTTAGAACAGTGCTTTGCACATAGTAAGCGCTTAATAAATGCCATCATTACTATTACTGTTTCCGTCAGGTGATACAACAGTGATTGAGGGCAAGGCTTGGCATGGCATATGGTCTTGCCTGTCAATGACTTTGCCTTTGTGCCATACAGGTTTAATCTTCCTTGGCTCTCAGACTGAATCCCCATTCTGAAATAGGTCTCCCTGTTGGAAGTTGGGACTCCTATCTATAAGTCAGAGATGTTGTTTGTCTTGTCTTTAGCTGTCGAGTCATCTCTGACCCATAGCGACACAGGTCTGACCCATAGGGGAGGATTACAAGGTGATCAGGTTGTCCCACAGGGGGTTCACAGTCTTAATCCCCATTTTACGGATGAGTAATTGAGGCCCAGAGAAGTTAACTGACTTGCCCAAAGTCACACAGCTGACAATTGGTGGAACCGGGATTTGAACCCATGACCTCTGACTCCAAAGCCCAGGCTCTTTCCACTGAGCCATGGAATGGGTATGCTTCTGCTTGATTCTCCCTCCCATTGCTGAGACTGGTAGACTATGGGAAACTCTCCAGGTGTGATCCTGAGAGGGGAGAGATGATGTTAATGATGATAAACCCAATCTGTTTGGGAGGCTGGCAGGGGTTGCAGGTAAGATTATTGCAAAGCTGACAAGCCTTACTCTATCAGGGGATGTAAAGCCTACCCACTGCTGAACCATTGCATTTTTTGCCCATAAGTTCTGTCTCTCTCTTCATTTCTTCTTCTTGCTGCCCCAATCTTTCCAAAGCTTCTGATCGAAGACAGTCTGATTTCTGATTACTGCCACCCCAAGGTGACCTCTCTCATGAGGTTGCATCTCATTTATCCATGGCTATGCCCCATGGTGTTTTCAGGTTTTGCTTTGCTGTGGCTTTAAATAAATAGCAATAAGAACAGTTATTACTGTAATGTATTGATAGCTCTATCACTATAGATAGCAAATAGATCGGTATAGATCTATATAGTTAGAAGCAGCGTGGCTCAGTGGAAAGAGCCCGGGCTTGGGAGTCAGAGGTCATGGGTTCGAATCCCAGCTCTGCCACATGTCTGCTGTGTGACCTTGGGCAACTCATTTTACTTCTCTGAGCCTCAGTTCCCTCATCTGTAAAATGGGGATTAAGATTGTGAGCCCCATGTGGGACAACCTGATCACCTTGTATTCCCCCAGCACTTAGAACAGTGCTTTGCACATAGTAAGTGCTTGACAAATGCCATTATTATTATTACTATTATTATTGCCTGTATTTAAAGAAGACCCCTTTGGTGGTGAAGATCACCTTCGAGAGGGTGTGGCCGCAAAGGCCAATGTGGGACTCCAGTCCAGAAATAATGATGGTATTTGTTAATCACTTACTATGTGTCAAGCACTGTTCTAAGCAATGAGGTAGATACAAGCTAATCAGGTTGGGCACAGTCCCTGTCCCACATGGGGTTCACAGTCTCAATCCCCATTCTACAGATGAGGTAGCTTAGGTCCAGAGA
Organism: Tachyglossus aculeatus; assembly: GCF_015852505.1. Classification (NCBI taxonomy): domain Eukaryota; kingdom Metazoa; phylum Chordata; class Mammalia; order Monotremata; family Tachyglossidae; genus Tachyglossus; species Tachyglossus aculeatus. The sequence continues at coordinate 13,151,570 of NW_024044828.1, forward strand.
AGTTAAGTGACTTGCCCAAGATCACACAGCAGACAAGTGGCGGAGCTGGAATTAGAATCCAGGGTGTTCTGACTCCCAGGCATATGCTCTATCCACTAGGCCAGCTCCTTCCCAGTGACATCATGCACACATAAAGTCTGCTGCTTGTTAGGCTGTTAGGTGTAATGTTTGTAGCATGTGGTGCTGTTTTCGCTTTTGTATCTGGTCCATTTTACTTATTTTGGTTCACTTTTTTCACAGCGACCTCAATTCAGCTCACCCTAGAGCAGTTGTATGGCTATCCTGCTGTCATTTATTCTCTTTGTGCAGCTCACCTAGTGATGGTACAACATGACGAGCATCGCTTCAATGCTGTGGTCTCACCACGTTCCAGGTCCTTATCGTTTATGTCCTGTCTTGCCATTATAAATTTGTTTTTTCATCATCAGTGGGCCACATCCTGGAGTTGTTTTTCTTCCATAATGGCAATGGGCTACCCTGACTCATTCGCCCTCACACCTGGTTCCCCCTGTGACTAGAAGTCATCTTTGCCGGATTGCTGAAGGATATTACCTGTTCTGTAGAACAAAAGAGCTCTATGCTTTCTTATCTGTAAAAGGAGGATTAAATACTTGCTGTCTCTCTTCTACTTAGCAGCATGCCGTAGTGGATAGAGATTGGGCTTGGGAATCAGAAGGTCATGGATTCTAATCCCTGCTCTGCCACATAATAATAATAATAATAATAATAATGGCATTTATTAAGCACTTACTATGTGCAAAGCACTGTTCTAAGCGCTGGGAAGGTTACAAGGTGATCAGGTTGTCCCACGGGGGGCTCACAGTCTTAATCCCCATTTTACAGATGAGGCAACTGAGGCACAGAGAAGTGAAGTGACTTGCCCAAAGTCACACAGCTGACAATTGGCAGAGCTGGGATTTGAACCCATGACCTCTGACTCTGACCTCTGACTTCAAAGCCCAGGCTCTTTCCGCTGAGCCACGCTGCCTCACGCTGCCACATGCCTGCTGTGTGACTTTGGGCAAGTCACTTCACTTCTCTGTTCCTCAATTACCTCATCTGTAAAATGGAGATTGAGATGGTGAGCCCCATGTGGGACAGAAACTGTGTCCAACCCTATTTGCTTGAATCTACCCCAGTGTTTAGTGCAGTGCTTTGCACATAATAAGCACTTAACAAATGCCAATATAATAATAATAATAATAATAATAATAATAATAATAGAAATCTGAGGCCCATATGGGGCAGGGACAGTATCTGATCTCCTCATATAGTATCTACCCCACAACTTTTTAAAAATGATATATGTTAAGCACTTACTGTTTGCCAAGCACTGTACCAAGAGCTGGGGTGGATATAAGATGATCAGGTTGGACACCGTCCATGTCCTAAATGGGGCTTACAGTCTTAATCTCCATTTTGCAGATCTGGTAACTGAGGCACAGAGAAGTGAAGTGACTTACCCAAAGTCACACAGCAGACCAAAGGTGGAGCCATGTTTAGAACCCATGTCCTTTGACTCCGAGGCCTGGGTTCTTTCCACTGGACCATGGTCCTTACCCTTTCACTTAGTTCAGTGTAGTAGGCACTTAACAAATACAACTATTGTTATCATTACTCTTATAATGCCATCATTATTATTATTAAGTTTGTCCTTGCCTTTTGAATCCCTAGATCTGTATCATTTGATGATGTTACAGGATTTAGAAAATTAGCTTTCAGAGTAAAAACGGTGAAAATAATCTTTTTCCATCATTTGCAATTATGAAACATAGCTCACTTTCACAGATTTTCCATTTGTTAGCAAACCACATCCCCGCTCTAGGTGAGGCAATCTGTCAGTATCTGCTAGCGAGATGAATGTACAGATGAAAGACAAGCAATTTATTTGTATTTGACACTGAGCATGGCAATTTGAACTACAGCAAATTTGGTGTTAGAAAGGGATATAAAATGTGGGTCAAGCACCTTTATAGCTTTAGAAAATAAATAAATAAATCTACACCATGCTCGGAGAAACCCTGACATGAGGATCAACTTGGCAATTCTGCTATTAATCATTACACAGGGATCAGAAAGACGGTACATTTCTTGAATCCAAGATGTGCCTGGAAATTGAATCCCTGCTCCAAGACAGCGTGAGCTGGGACCGGACATTCTTGTTCCAAGACAAGTGAGTCTGCTTTTAGCTTGGCGCAACACACCCATGAGCTATAGCACCCTTCATCAATTAATCAGTTGTATTTACTGAGCACTTACTGTGTGCAGATCACTGTACGAAGTGCTTGGGAGAGTACACTACAGCAGTACAACAGAGCTGGTAGATAGATTCTCAGCCCACAACAGGCTTACAGTTTTGGAAACTGGCTTTGGCTTCATCCATGAGAAGCAGCATGACTCCGTGAAAAGAGTCAGAAGTCATGGGTTCTAATCCCGGCTCTGCCACTTGTCAGCTGTGTGACTTTGACAAGTCACTTAACTTCTCTGAGCCTCAGTTACCTCATCTGTAAAATGGGGATTAAGACTGTGAGCCCCAATGTGGGACAATCTGATCACTTTGTATTTGCCCAGCACTTAGAACAGTGCTTTGCACATAGTAAACACTTAACAAATGCCATCATTATTATTATTATTATCCACGTTTTCACCCATTCAGTTGTTACTTAGAGGGAAAGAAGGAAAAGTACCAAACACTAATGCACAGAAGTGGGTGAAACATCAGACTGATACACAAATACATCTCAGGGCTCAAAAGGCCTACACCTTTTTGACTCTGTTACATTGAGGAAGTGTCCGTGGGAATGAAAGATGTCCTTATTAAGTGGTCCCGGGAATCAGGCTCGGCCACGTGTCTGCTGTGTGACCTTGGGCAAGTTACTTCACTTCTCTGTCCCTCGGTTATCTCATCCATTAAATGGGGATTAAGACTGTGAGCCCCATATAGGACATGGACTGTGTCTAACCTGATTACCTTGTCTCTACTCCAGCGCTTTGAACACTGCTTGGCACATAGTTAAAGCTTACCAAATACCACAATTACAATTATTATTAAACTTAAGACCTCCATGGAGGACAGGAAGACCAGGCTGGGCTCTATGCTGGGATTTCCCTGTAGTCTTAAAACAAAATGGCACCTTCATGCTTGTTTAGAGAATCAATTGAATTTATTGAGCACTTCCTGTGTGCAGAGCACTGTACTTAGCGCTTGGGAGAGTACAGTATAACAAAATTGGCAGGCACATTCTCTGCCCAAAATGAGCTTGGCCTCAGGATCTTCCAGAATTGAAACTCTTAAAGGGTCTTTCCCACAAATTCAACACATCCTGCATTTACTTCCATGGCTGGCAAGAGAAGTCACTCCTTTAGGGCTGGGCACATAGTAAGCGCTTAACAAATACCATCATTATTATTATTTTTCCTTTACCCATCTATGTCCTACATGGACAGTACTGTGTGGCTTGAATAGCATGGAAGGGATGAGCACTGATTCATGGGGTTACATGGGAAAAGCCACTTCTTCCTCACCTTTCAACATCAGTGATGGTGGCAGGATTTCCTTTCAGGCCATCTCACCACCCGGGAGCTCTGAGTCTTTCAGGAAATGTGCCGAGAAATATTTCTGTTCGATTTTCCCCCTGTAACAGGCTTCAAGAAAAACAAGTCACTTGAAAAATCTGGCCTCCAGACCTCTGGCAACCTGTGCTTGGGAAACAATGAAAGGGATCAAGCAATTGCTAAATTGTTTGCCTTTCCAGAGGATTCTGACTGGTTATTGTCCACCGACTCGGCAAACATAAACAACCATCTCACCGTGAGACTGATCCTCGCACTGTGCTCAGTGCAGGGAAATAGTGCTTTGAGAAGGATGTGGGACCACTCTCATGATGCTGCTGGAAAACAACCCCCCCAGACTAGTGATTGAAGCCTCCTCTCTCCCTCTCTGGTTGTCTCGGCATGGGTCAGTAGTTTAAGCTCAAAGCCCCAAGAGCAGGAAACATATCTTCTCAGTAGCTGGAACAGTAGAGCAACGCTTAGTACCATGCTCTGGACACAGTAAGCACTCAATAAATATGACTGAATGAAAGAACTGTACCTCCTGTCAGCAGGCACCAGACGTCAACATCACCACCATTTGGGACCAGGTAGAGGATTTTATTACACATTTCTCTAGTGGATTCACATCTGTACACATGGTCAGTGCCTCAACAGTTTGTTTTTTTTTAATGGCATTTGTTAAGTGCTTACTATGTGCCTGGCATTGAACTAAGCACTGGGGTGGTTACAAGATATCGGGTTGGACACAGTCCCTGTCCCACACAATCTTAATCCCATTTTACAGATGAGGTAACTGAGGCACAGAGAAGTGAAGTGACTTGTTCAGAGTCTCACAGCCAACAAGTGGCAGAGCCCAGATTAGAACCCAGGTTCTTTGACTCCCAGGCTTGTGGTTTTTCCACTAGGTCATGCTGCTTCTTCAGTGCATCCAAAATGGTGTGTCTGGTCAAGGACAATAATAATGCTAATAATCATGCAGTATGTTAAAGGAAGGGTAGACACAAAACAACCCATGGAGAATAGGTACTTTATCCCTCTTTATCAGTCTGTAAGATCCATTTGCCCAAGTTCCCACAACAGGTAAGTGGCAGATTCGGGTTTATCACCTAGGTCCTCTGACACCAAGGCCCATGCTCTTTTCACTAGGCCACACCGCTTCTCTACTGGTGTATAGTTTTCTGGGATGGCTCTATTGAGTGGTATAGCATTTCTGGTCCACCGTATGAGATGTTGCCCTGGGAGAATTAGTACAGAGTGATCTGGTCCCTGTTGGTGAGCTGCTCTTGGTTTCAATCACGATCAGAGAAAAACACTTCAAGAAACAGGAACCTCTGAGAATTACCAAACAGGGTTTGGACAGGACCGCATTGTCTAGTGACAGTAAGGATTTCTATGAAATAGAGTCTGTAATGTGGCATTTTATTTATTGGATGCACAGTGACAGAACACTGGACTTTCTTCTGGGCGTTCGTGCATCGTATTTTCTGTCTGATGTGTTTCTCCCAGTTAAAAGGCACGTTGTGGTTAGGGAACGTATCTACCAACTCTGTCGTATTGTACTCTCCCAAGTGCTTACTACAGTGCTCTGCACACAGTAAAAATGCTCAACAACTACCACTGATCATGATGATGATGATAAGGAAGCATTTCTCCCGGGTCCCTCAAACTCAATCATTCAGTACATGACCTAGGACTGATTGTAATAACAATAATAATAATAATGATGATGATGATAATGGCATTTATTAAGCTCATCCTATGTGCAAAACACTGTTCTAAGCACTGGGGAGGTTACAAGGTGATCAGGTTGTCCCACAGGGGGCTCACAGTCTTAATCCCCATTTTACAGATGAGGTAACTATGGCATAGAGAATTTAAGTGACTTGTCCAAAGTCACACAGCTGACAATTGGCTGAGTGGGATTTGAACCCATGACCTCTGACTCCAAAGCCCGTGCTCTTTCCACTGAGCCACGCTGCACATTTACATCTGTCCCTGGCAATCTCTGTTGGGGAGCACAGTTCAAGTGGAGACTGGGCTGAGTCTTGCAGAATGGAGAGTCAGTCAATCGATGCATTTATTGAGTGTTTGCTCTGCATAGTGCTCTGAACTAAGTGTTTAGGGGAGTATAATCCGAGTTTGAGACATGTTCCTTTCCTGCAAAAATCTTACAGTCTAGAGGGGGAGACAGATAATTTATGTTAATGTTTGTCTCCCCCTCTAGACTGCAATTATGTTGTGGGCAAGGAATGTGTCTGTCTATTGCTATATTGTACTCTCTCAATAATAATGATAATAATAATAATAATTAGTATATTTGTTAAGCGCTTACTATGTGCTAGGCAATGTTCTAAGCACTGGGGTAGATATAAGATAATCGGGTTGGGCCCAGTCCCTGTCCCACATAGGGCTCACAGTCTTCATCCCCATTTGACAGATGAGGGAATTGAGGCCCAGAGAAGCTAAGTGACTTGCCCAAGGTCATACAACAGACAAGTGGTGGAGCTGGGATTAGAACCCATGAACTTCTGACTTCCAGGACCGTGCTCTAGCCACTATGCCATGCTCTCCTCAAGCACTTAGTACAGTGCTCTGCACACAGTAAGTGCTCAATAAATACAGGAGACTCACTGAGTAAATTACAGATACATGCATAAGTGCTGTGGGGCCAAGGGTGGGTTGAATATCAAGTACTTAGGGAGAACTCAGACAACACTTATATGAGCACCAGAAAAATAGCAACATTCAAGAAGGCTTAGTGGTTATGTAATGCCCAGAAGTTGGCAAATAGATCTCTCTCCCCGTCCCATATTATAGCCCTACTGCTCAATTATTCACTGACCCTTTGTATAACAATGATGGCTGAAGTGAGAATAGATTTTTACAGAGCAATTTAAGAAAAGCAATAGGCTTTGTCCGTTATTGTAATGCATATCCTCAGACTGAATTTTCAATGTGTTAAAGTTCCCTGGGCAAATGAAGAGGTTCAGGAGTCCTCGAGGCCAGTCTCACTGCCAAAACAGGGAGGGCAGAAAGCTTCTTTATAATAATGATGGCATTTGTTAAGCACTTACTGTTTCTTCTGCTAGACTGGAAGCTCCTTTATTACTATTGATTAATTAATTGTCTAAGAGTTGAAATTAATGGTACTTTTTGAGCACTCACTCTGTGCCTGTGCACTGTGCTATACACTTTCAATAGCTTCCCTAAGAGGCTGGAATCCAGTAAATGCCCTAGTACCTCTGATTGTTAAGTGATGGTCTTGAAAATGAAGGACTTAGATAAGAATGAGGAATGGAAATGTGTCTAGGGTGGAATTTCCTGGGATGGAAATTATATGGATCATTCCTAGAGTATGTGGATGGATACCCTGCCCATTGTCAGGAAATGGTCCCTAAGGTTCACACTGGCTTGAGAGAAGGTGCCATGAGATTCCAGCTGCCCCGATCCCAAGCTCCTGGGGTCAGATCTGCCCTCATGCAAACTGACAATGCCTGGTATCCTGAACTTTCATGGGAAGTACTACCAGCTAGCTCCCAGCCATTGGAAGGGAACACTGTCAGATGAGGAAAGAGGCTGGTTAGTGTGAGGAATTGCTCCAAAACCACATCTGGGGAGGAGAGTGGCAAGAGCTGCAGCTGAGAGTAGCACTGAATGGCTCAGGATTGGAAGGGGGTGAGAGCTGGAAACAGCCCCTGTCTGGAGATCTCCAAGGTTTCCTCTCCTTCTTCCAGCCTCCTCTCAACATAAATCAAGAATGGATTAAGTTGTGGGTTTCTTCAGGGATACCTGGAGTTAACACCCTGACCCCAAGAATGACCCAAAAGGATTGGGAGGTTTAGGAGTTAGATCGGGAGTGGGAAAATGAAGGCTTTTTTCTCTGGAGAATTTGAAGGGACATAGATGGCAGGTGGGTCCCTTTCTGGAAGAGGCTGAAGGAAAAAGAGGAAGGCTAGTTGAATCCTTCTAACTCAGTCTATGATCTGCCATAGATTCCTAGCAACAGCCATTGGAATCCCTGGGGAGAGAAGATTTGTTCTGCCATTACAAGTGTTAATAGCTCATTTAATGTTCCACTGTCAATCAACCTAAAATAATTTTAAAATACATTAAGGCCAATCTGCAAAGTTTTATTCTTACAAATGGGTTTTTAGTTAAAGGCTGAGGAAAAATCAATTTAGGCTTTTTTTTCCCCCCAAATTACTCTAGGTCTTGAAATGAAATGGTACTTGGAAAGTTGTGAATGTAAACTATGACAGCTAATGTCTTGGACCAAATTCCTGGCAGACAACATGTCTAGGATTCACTCACCTGCTTGGCATTTGGCAGTGGCACTGGGCAAAAAGAGGGTCAAATGATGCAGGAGTATGGTTCAATTGTAAGCATCCCTCAGGGGAAGATTGGTCCTTACATTAGAAACTCACCCCAAATGGTGAAGGAAAGGCTCTATCGATTGCACTAGCAATCAGGGGTTAAAACTCCACTTGGTTCCAAAGCCCAAAGCGTCAGGCTGGATGGATGCTGGAAATACTGGCCGCCTGGCACATGGTAGAAAGGCACCAAATTTGTCAGGCCAGGAAGTTTATGTATTATTAATAACAATAATGATTATTATGGTATTTGTTAGGCATTTACTTTGAGCTAGGCATTGTACTAAGCACTGGGGTGGAGGAGGATACAAGTAAATCGGGTTGAACACACACAGTCCCCTGTCCCATGTGGGGCTCACAGTCTCAATCCCCATTTTTCAGATGAGGTAACTGAGGCACAGAGAAGTGAAGTGACTTGCCCGAAGTCACACAGCAGACAAGTGGTGGAGCCAGAATTAGAATCCGTGACCTTCTGGCTTCCAGGTCCGTGCTGTATTCACTAAGCGTGTTGTGGGGTGGGTGTTCTACAGACCAATTTCCTTCCCCTGAATTTTTTTTTATGGTCTTTGGTAAGCATTCACTCTGTTCCAGGCACTGTGCTAAGCACTGAGCCAAATACAAGGTAATCAGCTTGGGCACAGTCCATGTCCCACATGGGCCTCACAGTCTTAATTCCCATTTTGCAGATGAGGTCACTGAGGCACAGAGATGACAATAATAACAATAACTGTGGAATTTGTTAGGCACTTACTCTGTGCCAGGCATTGTACTAAGCACTGAGCTAGTGACACAGTGATTCTGTTGGATATAGTCCCTGTCCCACACAGGACTCACAACCTTGATCCCTATTATGCAAATGAGGTAACTAAGACACAGAGAAGCTAAGTTACTTGCCCAAGGTCACACAGCCAGGAGTAGAACTCAGGTCCTTCTGATTCCCAGGCCCATATTCAATCCACTTGACCATGCTCTAGAAAGTGCCTGGGATGACAATGATGAAAAGCAGTGTTGCCTAATGGAAAGAGCTCTGGTCTGGGAATCAGAGGACCTGGATTCTAACACTGGCCATGTCACTTGCCTGCCTCTTAGGACAAGTTACTTGAACTTCTCCATACCTCAGCATCTTCTTCTATAAAATGATGATGCGTTCCCCGTCTCCCTCCCACTCAGACTACGATCCCCAGTGGGACAGGGACTGCATCTGACCTATCTTGAATCTAGCCCCCAGAGGTTAGTACAAATGTTGGCACATGGTAAGCAATGAACACATACTACAATCATCATTATTATTTGACTTTGTCTGAGTTACTTTAGAAACAAACAAATCATGTAGGATTACTGAAAGGTTGATTCCAATCCCAGGAAGGCCACTGGGAACACGGACGTGGAATGACATATGGGTCGAAGGCACAACTTCAATCAGAAAAATTACTACTTGGTGCCCCTTGATAGTTTAAACCCATGGAAGAAAAACTTGTAAGGAACAAAACCTAATGGAAATTCATTCATCCAGTCATTTTTATCGAGCGCTCACTGTGTGCAGAGCACTGCACTAAGAGCTTGGGAGAGTACAATATAACAATGGAAATCATCCATGTCTCCCCCACGCCCCTTTTTATGATATTTGTTAAGTGCTTAATATATGTCAAACACTGTTCTAAGCGCTGGGGTAGGTACAAATTAATTAGGTGGGACATAGTCCCTGTCCCGCTTGGGGCTCACAGTGAGAAGATAGTCTGCTCCACCGACATCTTAAATGTAGCACGTCCAAAACAACTCCCATCTTCCCAAGAAAACCCTCTCCTCTCCCCAACTTTCCCATTGCTGTTAACATCGCCATCCTCCATGTCTCACAAGCCCACAATCTTGGCTTTATCCTCCACTCATCTCTCTCTTTCAACCTGTATATCATCTCTCTCTTTCACCAAATCCTGTCAGTTCTACCTCCACGACATCTCTAGAATCCACCCCTTATTCTCCATCCCAACTGCCACTACAATGATCTAAGCATTTAACCTACCCCACCTTGACTTCTGCATCAGCCTCCTTGCTGACCTCCCTGCCTCCAGCCTTTCCCTCTTCCCGTTCATGTTTCATGCTACTGCTTGAATTATTTTTCTGAAAAATCACCCTGTGCATGGCTCCCACTCCTCCAAAACCTCCAATGGCCTCCCATCCATCTATACATCAAGCAGAAACCCCTCACCCTCAGCTTTAAAGTACTCAATCAGCTCTCTCCATCGTACCTAAAACTTTGCTCAACTCCTGCTAGTAATAATAATTATTAATAATAATTATGGTACTTGTTAAGCACTTACTTTGTGCCGGGCACTATTCCCAGACCACACATTTCACTCCTCTCACACCAACCTATTTACTGTACTTCGATTGCAGTTTTCTCACTGTCAACCCCTTGTTCACACCCAACCTCCTTCCTGGAACTCCTTTCCCTCTTCAGATCTGACAGGCTGCCACTCTTCCCATCTTCAAAGCCTTACTAAAAATCATCTCTCCTCCAGGAAGCCTTCCCTGACTAACTTCTCATCTCCCCCAACCTATTCTCCCTCCCTTCTGCATCATCTATGCATTTGCATTCATATCCCCTAGAACTCTGATAATTTACCCAAGCCCTATCCCTGGAACACTTAAATACTCATATTCTGTTGCTTTTCCTATCTGTAATTGATTTTAGTGACTGCCCAACCCACTAGGCCTTGTGCCTAGCAACTCTATTGTATTGTACTCCCCCAAGTGCTTAATACAGAGTACTCCGAACACAGTAATCACTCAGTAAATACCAATGATTGATTGGTGGCAACTAATAACTCAGTGTGAATGTTCCCCAAATTATCTTCACTAGCCCCAACCTCTTTTGTATTTCGCTCACATCTCCTCTTGCCTCCTTGGTATCTCTACCTGGATGTTCCGTCATCACTTGAAGTTCAGCAAGTCCAAAACTGAACTATTCATCTTCTCTCCAACTAATTTTCCAATCATAGTTGACAACACCACCATCCTACCTGGCTCTAAGCCCACAACCATGCCATTATTCTTGACTTTCCCACTTCTTTCAGCTCTCATATTGTCACCAAATCCTGCTGGATTTTCCTCTATGACATATCAGGGTTCCACCCCTTCCTCTCCATCTAAAGGGCCATCGGGTTGGTCCAGACACTGCTTCATCGGCCTTCTCCCTGATTTTCTTACCTCTGGATTCCTCCTTCTCCAGTTTCTATTTCACTCTACTGTTCGGATCATTTTCCTAAAATGTTTTGCTGCATAGATTCCCCTATTCCTCAAAAACCTCAAATGGATCTCCATTCCTTTCAGCTTCACTGGTTTTCAAACACTCAATCCACTCCCTCCTTCAAATCCTTTACTCTTCTAATAATAATTGTGGTATTTGTTAAGCACTGTCACTGACACTGCTCTAAGCGCTGGGGTGGATACAAGCATATTGGGATGGGCACACTCTCTGCCCCACATGGGGCTCATAGTCTTCATCCTCATTTTATAGATGAGGTAGCTGAGGCACAGAGAAGTGAAGTGACTTGCCCGAGGTCACACAGCAGACAAGTGGTAGAGTCACGATTAGAACCCAGGTCCTTCTGACTTCCAGGCCCAGATTCTATCCACTCAGCCAAGCTGCTTCTCATTAACACCTCAGATCCCCCTCTTTCTTCCTTTAAACTAATTTACCCACTGCTTCATTCTCATCTCTCTCACCACTGACCCCTTGTTCATACCTTCCCTCCTGTGTGATACTCCCTCCCCCATCAATTTGAACAGAACACAGATCTACCCATTTTCAAGCCCTTCTGAAATCACTTCTCCTCCAGAAGACCTTGTCCAATCAATTTCTACTCTCCCCTACAGCCTGTTCAGCATAGTGGTGCCACGAAAGTACTCACTGCCTATCATGGCACTTTTGGGCAAATTTTACATATTAAGTTTAAATTTAAGCAATAATTTACATACCTATCCCACTTTTCTCCTTACTTCCATCCATAGTTTGTTTCAGTGCCTATCTTGCCTGTAAGACTGTAAGTCCCTTGAGGGCAGATGTCATGTATTTTAATTCTCTTGCACTGTTGCGAGTGCTTAATGCAGTGCTCACAAAATAGGCAATATATACATACTATTGAGCAATTCAACTTGTTTTCAATTCCTTTGAAAACCAAGGTCACCTTGAGCCTTTCATTACCCCAGTGAAAGGGTGTTCCAAAAAAGAAAAACACCACCTTGATTACCATCAGGATGATGACCTTGAAGTCAGGGAATCTACTTCATGGGTCTGAAAGACATTTCTTTCACTCTATTAAACCCCAGCTAGGACTCTACCCAAGTCCCAAGGCAGGTCTGAATCTTGGTCTGAAGGCCAACGAATTCAGACTTCTTTGGACCAGAAGGAATCTTGCCCAGGGGGAAAGTCTTGTCTTTTTCTTCTCCCTATCCCTTCTCCTCCTCCTTCTCCCTCTGCCTTCTTTTCTTCCACTACCCTGCCACTCTGCTTAAAGTTCCAAAGAACAAGAAAGGGTCTAGCCCCTTTGATTTGGGTTCTTTGAACTAAAGAAGAGTAGGATGCTGAATTGTTTCTATGGAGATGGGTAGAGATGCATAGTCTTCCTAGATTAGGATGACCCGATGATTTCTGTTGAAAGTAATGGCATTTGAAAACCCTTCTCACTCCTCTGAGTGCAAAGCAGAAGCAAGAGTTTGAGGAGTCATTTTGAACACAGCTCCCTGCCCCTCAAAAACCTTCAGTAGTTATTCATTCCTGTCTGTATCAAGCAGAAATTCCTTTTGGTTGGCTTTAAGGTATTCCATCAGCTCTTTTCCTCATATTTACCCACTCTCCTCTCCCATTTCTTCACAACACATGCTCTGTTCATCTCAAGCTAACTTACTCTCCTACTCCTCCCCCTTGCTCATGACCTTCTTCTTTCCTGAAACTCCCTTCCCCTTCATAACTTCCAATCTTTATAACCCTTCTGAAATTATGTCACCTCCAGGATGCCTTCCCTTAGACACTGAATTAGTTCAGTGTTTGTCTCCCCACTAGACTGTAAACTCCTTGAGGGCAGGGACTGTGTCTACTGACACTGTTGTAATCATTATGACATTTATTATTATGGTATGTATTAAATGCTTATAATGTACCAAGAGTTGTACTAAGAATTGGGGTAGATATAAGGCAATCAGGTTGGACACAGTCCAAGTCCCACATGGGGCTCACAGTTTAAGTAGGAAGGAACAGGATTTAATACCTATCTTCAGATGAGAAAATTGAGGCCCAGAGAAGTTAAATGACTTTCCTGAGGTCACAAAGCAGAGCCAGGATTAGAATTCACTGAAGCTGTATTCAACTATCCAGGTTGTACTGACCCAAGTGCTTAATGCAGCGCTCTGCATACAGTAGGTGCTCAATGAACAATATGGATTGGTTGGGAGGGGTATTGAACTCCCCCAACACCTTGGGATATTTATACTTCGAGAACTAGAATGCTGTGCAACCAAAATCGAACCACCCTGGATGCCCGACGAGGATGAGGGATGTCCATTATTTCAAAGGTGTGAGTTCAGCTGGGGAATTAAAGCAGCGTGTACTGACCGGTTTAGCCACAACTGATAATAATAATGATGATGGTATTTGTTAAGCACTCACTATGTGCCAAGCACTATTCTAAGTGCTGGGGAGGACACAAGGTGATCAGGTTGTCCCACGTGGGGCTACAGTATTAATCCCCATTTAAAAGATGAAGTAAGTGAGGCCCAGAGAAGTTAAGTGACTTGCCCAAAGTCACACAGCTGACACGTGGCAGAGCCGGGATTAGAACCCATAACCTCTGACTCCCATGCCTGGGCTCTTTCCACTGAGCCATGCTGGAAACCAGTCCTCGGAGCGCCAATCCCAGATCATCCCAGACCCTCGCCTCCTCTGGAGGTGGTTTGGGTGGCGTTTCCCATCGGTGTGATGGATCTCCTGGGCAATGTCAAAACCACAGGACTGTAAGGAAAAGCCACAGTGCAAGTGCAGAAACTCTGGTTGTCCTAAATACTTAATAATGATGATAATAAGATGTCAGAGGAACTAGGAAAATAAAACCTCCTCAAAAAATTGACAGGTAAGTGGTGGCCCAGGCAGAATGAGCGAACAAGCTTTTCAAGGATAAATAAACAAGGAAAATTAGGTGGAAAGAAATGGAGGAGCTAAAGAACATGCAGAGAGCAGCAAATAGAGAAATCAAAGATACCCAGAAAGAGGCCTGCTTAATAGCGTCGTGAAGAAGGGCTGATTGCTGTCACGGAACAGTGAGAGGTGCAGGTGCTGTTCATGCCCAAGCACTGCTGAAATGATCAAGCCGCATGCAAGGAAATGACCTCGTTAAGTTTGGAAGGGAGCGGAGAGGGCTTTCGGCTGCCGAAACCTCAGGAGGGTAAAAACTGCAGGTCGGTCCCCAGGGAGACCTCAACACATTCACACCTACTGCTGTCGCTTTTTGAGATGCTTCCCAGCAGGGCCCCATAAAGTTCTGTTTCCGCCAGGGTCTGTAGCACATTACAAGATCCAGGACTCGGGAAAGAGGTCCAAATCCCTCAGGACTTCCTGTGGAAGAAGCCAAGGAAGGTTTGCTGCCAAAACAAGGGCTACTGCATTTCAGGTATGGAGCAGAAAGGAACCAACTGGATCTTGGGGGGAGGAGGAGTGGGAGAGGAGTGGGAGAATGCTTCGCTCTGGATGAAGACAGGGTCTCTGGGCAAGGACAAAGCGGTGTCTCTCACACTCTCTGGTCCTGCTCATCATGCTCCGCTCTGGGGCCCGGTGATAGGGAGCATCATCTGTTGCTGGGCCTGCAGATGTGATTTGACCTCCAGGACCCATTTATGGCTCCAGTGACCATAGCTTTGTGCAGCAGATTGCCTGATCTCTGGACCCTTCGTCATTTCATCATCATCATCAATCGTATTTATTGAGCGCTTACTATGTGCAGAGCACTGTACTAAGCGCTTGGGAAGTACAAATTGGCATCATTTGCGCTGATCAATTGTTTTTCACATTCCTGCTAGGCTTAGCCACATTACGGGGATGCTGCTTGAGGTAGCCTTTGGCTCCTCATCTATGGCATAGTGGAGTCAGTAGATCATGGGTACTAATTCCAACTCTGCCACATGTCTGCTGTGTGACCTGGGGCAAGTCACTTCACTTCTCTGGGCCTCAGTTACCTTATTTGTAAAATGGGGATTGTGATTGTGAGCCCAGCGTGGGACAGGGAATTTCTCATATCCTCCCCAGTGTTTAGTACAGTGCTGGCACAAAGTAAGCATTTAGCAAATACTGCAATTATTATTATTAAAATGGGGATGAAACATCTGTTCTTCCTCCCTTTAGACTGTGCGCCCCATTTGGGACATGGACTATCTCTGACCTGATTATCTTGTAGCTGTCCAAACCCTTAACAAATACCACAGTTGTTATTAGTATTTATAATTATATTATTTAGAATAATAACGATGATGGTATTTGTTCAGTGCTTACTATCTGCCAAGCACTATTTAACCAAACACTTAACAAATACCAGCATGGCTCAGTGGAAAGAGCACGGGCTTTGGAGTTGGGGTCACGGGTTCGAATCCTGACTCTGCCAATTGTCAGCTTTGTGACTTTGGGCAAGTCACATAACTTCTCTGTGCCTCAGTTCCCTCATCTGTAAAATGGGGATTCAGATTGTGAGCTCCCCGTGGGAAAACCTGATCACCTTGTAACCTCCCCAGAGCTTAGAACAGTGGTTTGCACATAGTAAGCACTTAATAAATGCCATTATTATTATTATTATTATTACACCACAATTGTTATTATTATTTTTTAAAGGTATTTATTAAGTGCTTACTATGTGCCAGGCACTGTACTGAGTGCTGGGGTAGAGATCAGATTATCAGATTGGACATAGTCTACGTCCCACATGGGGCTCATGGTCCTAATCCCCCTTTAACAGATGAGGGAAGTGAGAGGCCCAGAGCAGTTAAGTGACTTGCCCAAGGTCACATAGCAGACAAGTGGAATGAAGGATAGAGCACAGGCCTGGGAATCAGAAGGATCTGGGTTCTAATCCCAGCTCTGCCACTTATCTGCTGGGTGGCCTTGGATAAGATACTTAATTTCTCTGTGCTTCAGTTATCTCATCTGTAAAATGGGGAATAGAGACTGTGAGCCTCATGTGGGACAAGGACGTAGTCCAACCTCATAAACCTCTGGCACATAGGAAGTGCTTAACAAATACCAAAAATAAAAAAGAACCCCCAAAATCAGCCTAGTAGCTGAGTCTCAAGCCCCTAGCAAAGAAGAGAGCTACCCTCCCCTCCTGGCTGGTAGCAAGAGTGAGGCACTGTACCAGATATTTTAGGAGAGAATTCCTTTCCCTCCCTCTTTCTTCACTAAGGGCAAACATGGACTTCTGAAAGCGAGAAAATATTATCTTTGATGCGAGCCCCTGCACAGGTATGCACACACTCAGAAAATGCACAGGGCATAAACCCAGCTCTAGATGTATATTCCTTAACTGCAATTATCTGTTGCAATGAATGTGGAAAGAGAAAATCAGAAATTGTACATAACTATGAAAATAATGACAAGATTAAACATGGTAAAGTCAGTATGCTATTGGGAATGATTCAGCCTAACAGCACTACAATAAAAACAGCCACCAGCCAAAGCTGACTTCCATTTTGTAAAGCAGAAGATTCCCATTGTTCAAAACCCTCAGTTTTACCCTTCCTGGTTTAGGCTACATATGAAGTAACAGAAATGTCTAATAACCCAGGGATGGCCACGCTTCATGAACTGAAGAACGACTAATCAAAAACAAAGAGCATGGGCTTGGGAATCAGGAGACCCAGATTCTAGTCCTGGCTCTATGGGTCTCCTGCTGTGTGACCTTGGGCAATTCACTTACCTTCTATTTGCCTCCATCTCCTCATTTGTAAAATGGGGATAAAATACTTCTTTTGCTTCCCTTCTATACCGGGAATCCCATGTATTACAGGGACTGTCCCCAGTCTGGTTATCTTGTATCTATCTCAGTGCTGAGCACAATAGTAAGTGCTTAATAGATACCATCATCAACCGATCAATAGTATGTATTGAGCACTTACTGTGTGCCGAGCACTGTAATCAGCACTTGGGAGAGCCCAGTACAAGAGAGTTGGTAGATATGATCCCTGCCCAAGAGGACCTTACAGTCTACACAGGAAGACAGATTTTAAAATAAATTACAAATAAGGGAAATAGCGTATAAAGATATGAACATAAGTGCTGTGAGCCTGGGTTGAGTATCGGAGTGCTTAAAGGGTACACAGCCACAAGCATAGTCGACACAGAGGGGAGGATGGGTAAGGGAAATGAGGGCTTTGTTAGTCAAGACTTGAATTTACAGTTCTCTAGACCTCAAGCTTATTGTGGGCAGGGAATGTGCCCGTTGATTGTTATATTGTACTCTCCCAAGTGCTCAGTACAGTATTTTGCACACCACAAGGGCTCAGTAAATACAGTTGATTGAATGAAGGAAAGTCCTCTTGGAGGAGATGTGATTTTAGGGGGGTTCTGAAGGTGGAGAGAGTGGTAGTCTGTGGATATGAAGGGGGAGGGAATTTCAGGCCCGAGGGAAGATGTGGGAGAGGAGTTAACTGGGAGCTGCAGGTCAAAAACCTCTCCTAATAATAATAATAATGACGATGGTATTTGTTAAGCTCCTACTACATGCCAAGCACTGCTCTAAGCATTGGGGTAGATACAACATTATCAGGTTGTCCCATGTGGGACTCACGGTCTTAATCCCCATTTTACAGATGAGGTAGCTGAGGCACAGAGAAGTTAAGTTACTTGCCAAAAGTCACCCAGCTGACAGGTGGTGGAACCAGGATTAGAACCCAAGTCCTCCTGACTCCCTTCTGACAGGCAGCTTGTGAGCCACAGTTTGGCCACCCCAAAGCAAGCTTTTTCCTTCAGTGCAGGGAAATTCATGACCTAGCTGAAATCTCCCCCCAAAATCTGCTTGTTGAGAAATGATGAGGAAGCCCTATTTCTCACAGCCCAATTAATCTCTGTCCTCCAGCCCTAATGAATAAAGGCATCTGCACCGACTAATAGAAGCATTTGGTTTGATTCGAGCCTGTCCCTCATCCATTTTGAACAGCTTTCTAAATGGTCTGACCGGCAAGCCAGGGAAGTAAGGAGGGGACAGATGCTTGCTCCGTTTGGCAAAAAGGGAGACTGAGGCCTATCCAAGGTCTCAAACAGGAATGGATTTTTGTCTGACCCTCGGCCATGCAAAACCAAGCAGCTTCTCACGTTAAGAGGTTATAATCGTACATTAGAAGAAGGTGTTAGAATATATCCCTGGAGAGAAAAACCTTGCGCTTATAATATAAGCACATCAGAAATACTTAATTTTTTTTCTTTTTTACAGGCCCAGCCGACTCCTCTGATTTTCTTGGACCAGTCTCTGCACTTCAGTAGTCCGGTTTTTCAAACTATAATAATAAAGATTAAAAAAAAAAAAACTGTAGGCTTCATTGGCATGTTAGTTCTTAGAGGCAAAATACTCTGAGAGCAGACACTATTACTAAGCACAAGCCGGAGTATTTTACGTCTTATAAAACTTGTGATAAATCTCTCAATAAACATTAAGTGATTTAGACTCTGAAAGTCTTTCCGTCTTCATTACAGGCCTCTAAAATGGTGCTAATTTCCTGTTCCAGGATCCGTGAAATCTCATAAAAGCCCTCTCTGAAAAGTCCACTTTCATCTAAAGGTTAATTCTGGACTTACAGGAGTTTGCCTATAATGATGTTTGACTTGGAAATCAGGTAATTAAATGCTTATTTGCGCCCGGGTAAAATAACCTATAACATTTCTTTCCCGATAAACAAGAGCTACACCGCTTCCGAACTGTCAGTTTCAAGACTCTGGTGATGAGCTAATTTCTCTGAAGTGCTGATTTGGTGCTCATCTCTTTCAGGGCCCTAAAGAGGGTAACCTTCCCAACCCTTCCCGGGATGCTCTGGTCTCAGAGAAAAGTCAAATCAGCTGTCTTTTCCTAAATTATTTCCTCCCTTGATATATGGACCTTATTTATAACCTCCCTTTGTGTATCCGTAACACCATCACATAGGGCTTAGGTTCTGAAAACCGTAGCAATTGCCCGAAAATTGATTTGATGTCTTTTGCCCATCCCTCCCTCAGGTCCCTCAAGACATTTTAATATGAGCCATGACATTATGATGGATGAAATCTGGCATTTTACTGTAGCAATGCTACTCCCGTGTGGGAAATAACAGCTTGTTCGAAAGCCGGTCTTCCAGCCAGTTTGAGGCTCAAACGGTAAGCCGCGATTCCACAGCTCTCCTCTCTCCTCCTCTCTCAGCATCCTTCCAAAACCGCTTCATCGCATTCATCAGACTCCCTAAATACCAGGTGTCCCCGCTAATCCTTATCACGGGATGAAGTCGGTTGGAATGGGCGTAATCGTGATGATCAGTACGTTTCGCTTTCCCCGGTCTGACGGGGATAAATGTGAAAAATTACATTCAGGCCTAGCTTCAGTGCAATTATTTGAACGGAAAAATTCCAACGTGCGGAGTCACAAATTATTCAGCCAACCAGCCTTAGAGCACCCTGAGCTCTTGAGGAACTTTTAAAGCCCACCCTTGTCTAACCAGAGAAATGAAGCACACAGTGAGACAGGGATGCTGCATCCTCAGCAGCCGGGCAGAAAGAAATCATCAAATTCCATTATTCCAAAACCATATGTTCGTCCTGGCAATTTGCAACATTTCCCTAATTTTACATTAACGACCGCCATCAACTCTTTGCCGACTAATAAATAGAAACATCTTCGCTCATTTTCTTGCTGTAATGCAAGGAGAAAAAAATGTCAAGTACATTTGGGATTCAACTATAAAATCAACAATCCTGAGCTGGATTTACCTCTAAGTGCTCAGGTGTTTCTGGTGCTAGATGCGACGCAGAGAGCAGACTAACTGGTTAAACACGAGGATGCCATAAACTTTTCCCATTTGCTTTAAGAGGTTTTTTTTTTTGTTTATAATCCTATTTCTTCCCCAGTACACTAGCATAACTAAGTTTATAGATAACAACTGTTTTGCCCAGGTACAGTCAGGAGCGAGGGTTGAGTAATACTGAGTTTTCTGGCTGAAATCTGTACTACGAGATCAGGTTCTCTGTCCCGTGGTTTCCAAGAGGTCAGGCCCTGAGGTAATCCCCTCTTTCAGTATATCGCTCTGTTGTCTACAGACTTGTACTTTCTCATGCTGTCCTCTGTCTACTAAAGGGTTAGCTCTGTGGGTTCATTTCTCCTTCCTCAGCAATGAAATAGTGATAATACACATAATGATATTATAATAATAATTATGACGATGATGATGATGTGTCAAGTGCTCTTCTAAATTCTAGGGTAGATAGAAGGTAATCAGGTTGGATGTAGTCCCTGTCCCACATCAGTATGGGGTAGTGGATAGAGCATGGGCCCGGGAGTTAGGAGGTCACGGGTTCTAATCCTAACCACTGCCAGTCGTCTACTTGGACAAATCATTTCTCTGTGGCTCAGTTACCTCATCTGTAAAATGGGGATTGAGACTTTGAGCTCCACATGGGAGAGTCAAACTCAATTTGTTTGTATCCAACCTAGTGCTTAGAACAGTGACTGGCACATAGGAAGTGCTTAACAAATAGCATTATTATTAAACTGGGGGGAAGCAGACTTAATCCCCATTTTACAGATGAGGTAACTGGGGCCCACATAAAGTGACTTACCCAAGGTCACCCAACAGACAAGTGGCAGAGGCAGGATTACAACCCATGTTCTTTCTACTAGGCCAAATTGCTTCTCAACAACAATAATCATAATCATAGCAATAGCTTTTATAAAATGCTTATTACGTCTAATCTGCCCCTCTAGACTGTAAGTTCCTTGTGGGCAGGGAACTTGTCTACCAACTCTGTTATACTATACTCTTCCTGTGTATTTAGTTCAGTGTACTGCATAAAAATAAATACCACTGACTGATTAATCACCAAGCGCTGTGCCCAGTGCTGATGTAGATGGAATGCAGTCAGATAGCACAAAGTCCCGCGTGGGTTTCTCAGTCCAAGAGGTAAGGAACGCAGGAAATGAATTCTCATTTTACGGATGAGGAATTCAGGCACAGAGTAGAGTAGTGAATTGCCCAAGATCACACAGTTCACAAGTGGCAGAGGTAGGATTAGAACCCAGGTCTCCTGACTTCTAGTCACTAGGCCACACCCAGGAGCAAGTAAATGAAATAAATACATAAATGTGAATAAATTCTTGAGACTATGAGTCTCCTATAGTATAGGGGCCATGTCCGACCTGTTTATCTTCTATCTGCCTCAGGGCTTAGTGCAGTGCTTGGCACAAAGCAAATCCTTAACAGATACAATTATTTTTATCATTAGCAAATAAAGAGGCCTTTTTTGCGGGGGGGGGGGGGGGGGCACATGTTAAAACTTGTGAGAGAAATTGATCTGATGGTGAGATGCACTTTCAAGAGGGAACTTTGCATCAGTCCGGGTTACTGAACCAGCATCCTTTTGACACCATTCAGATTGCAGTTTCGCTGTTATTTTCTTTACTTTTTATAGCTTACCTCCTTCAAATTCCTTTGACAACCTGCGAATGTCTTGCAGCTGAACGCAATATTAATTACATTTCAAAGCAAACCTTTTATTCATTTGGGGACAATCTGTGAAACAGAAATCTGTGACTGAAGCTGCTGCCAAGCCAATTACTGCAAAATAACTCAAATATGTCTCGACAGATTGCATTTTTTCCTATTGTTAGACTGTTTATTCTTTAGATCAAAAGGCTATGCTGGCTTAAATGAAAATGAACCAACTTGTCTAGTGAACTATATTATATTTTTCCACGAGGCTATATATAGGTACATATGTACGTTCAGCACGTGTTAGCTACAGAGTTTTCCGATGCTTCACGCTGCACAATTCTGGCATATTCTGGATCTTTCCATCCTCTCCTTGTGTCAAAGCATCTTCTGCTGTGAACAAGCTGAAGAAGAAAAGAACTAATCAGCACTGAAGACCAGAGAGCATGGAAATTAATCAGTGCTCAAAGAAATTCACCCTATGCACACATGGCATTACATCATACACACTCAAGTGATTGGTGGATTGAGAAAGGTTCCGTTTGGATAAACCCTTGAGAAAGTTCAGCTGCTTATTGCTTCTCCGAACAAATTGGCGCTGGCCATCCAAATTTCCTGGGGCGGCCACACTGGCTTTGGCATTTCTGCCAACAATGTAGTTTCCCTTGTGGAATTTTTGGAAGGCTCCCTGTTCTGCCCAGGACAGCACAGTCAGAACCGCATGGAGCATTTTCACTGCTTAGTTTATCTTCCCACATTCCTGGCACTTGTGTGACAGCCTCCGTTTAACGAAAATTGTGCTATTTGTTAAGTGCTCAATATGTGCCAGGCACTGTACTAAGCCGTGGGACTCACAGTCTCAATCCTCATTTTACAGATGAAGTGACTGAGGCCCAGAGAAATGAAGTGACTTGCCCAAGGTCACATAGCAGACAACTGGCAGAGGCGGGATTAGAACTCATGACCTACTGACTCCCAGTCCTGTGCTCTATCTGCTACTCCATGCTGCTTCTACAAGGCACACAACGATCGGGTCATGGCGGTGGCATCCTAAATCATCCAGACCCAACTGGGTATGCCCAGGAAAGGGCTTTCTGAGAGAGGGCATTGAAGCCAAAGTTCCCTGCAGTTGCATGGGAGTGGTCGCAAAGTGGGACACACCATCCCTAATATCCTCCACCAAATATCCTTTGGCCCTTAGGGTGGAACAGGATGGATATAGGGTCAGGGCAACCACAAGGTCAACCTTTCTGTGTCTCCTATTCACTTAGGTCTGAACCCCCTAAACACTTCGACTCTCACCCCAGACCCACCCCCAGAGCATTTAACATCGCCAACATCTGCCAAAGATCCATCCAAACCACTACCTTGTTAGTACAATCACTCATCCTATCCCAACTGGATTACTGCATCAGCATCCCCTCCGATCTTCCAACCTCCTGTCTCTCCCCACTTCAGTCTATATAGAGAAGCGGCGTGGCTCAGTGGAAAGAGCCCGGGCTTTGGAGCCAGAGGTCATGGGTTCAAATCCCAACTCCGCCGATTGTCAGCTGTGTGACTTTGGGCAAGTCACTTAACTTCTCTGTGCCTCAGTTCCCTCATCTGTAAAATGGGAATTAAGACTGTGAGCCCCACGTGGGACAACCTGATTACCTTGTATCCCCCCCAGCACTTAGAACAGTGCTTGGGACATAGTAAGCACTTAATAAATGCTATTATTATTATTATTATTATTATTATTATTATTGTTATTATTATTATTACTTCACTCTGCTGGCCTGATTATCTTTCTACAGAAACGCTCTGGGCATGTCACCCCGGGCCTCCTCAAAAATCTCCAGGGGTTGCCTATCAAGCTCTAAGTACCATGCTCTGCACACAGTAAGTCCTCAATGAATACCACTGATAGGGGCAGTGTCTGTCTAGATTATTTTGTATCCACTCCAGCACGGAGTACAGTGCTTGACGCATAGTAACTGCTTAACAAATACCATGATTATTATTATTATGAGAAGCAGCGTGATTTAGTGGAAAGAGTATGGGCTTGGGAGTCAGAGGGTGTGGGTTCTAATCCCATCTCTGCCACTTGTCTGTTGTGTGACCTTGGGCAAGCCACTTAACTTCTCTGTGCCTCAGTTTCCTCAACTGTAAAATGGGAATTAAGACTGTGAGCCCCATATGGGACAACCTGCTTATCTTGTACCTACCCCAACACTTAGAACAGTGCTTGGCACATAGAAAGCACTTAACAGATACCATTATTATTATTATTATTATTATTATTATTATTGTTAAGACAGTGGAAGAAGTCAGAAATACATTACAGCCTGACTCAATCTGTTTCTTTCATCATCAGACCGTATCATCATCATCATCAATTGTATTTATTGAGCGCTTACTATGTGCAGAGCACTGTACTAAGCGCTTGGGAAGTACAAATTGGCAACACATAGAGACAGTCCCTACCCAACAGTGGGCTCACAGTCTAAAAGGGGGAGACAGAGAACAAAACCAAACATACTAACAAAATAAAATTAATAGAATAGATATGTACAAATAAAATAAATAAATAGAGTAACCCCCCGGGACATAGCTTCAGACCTTAACCTATCTTCCATCAAATGCCCCTTGAAGCAGCCCACTGCTCAGACAGCGAGGTGCAGTAAAACCATTCCAAGTCCTCTGCCCTAGAGAAAAAGCACCCTCTAATGCACAGATAGTATCACTGCCTCCAATGGAGAGGTCTATGCTATTTTAACTTATTATTAGTAGTAGTATTAACAATAGTATAGTAATAGTATAGTAATAATACTACTACTAATAATAATAGCACGTACCAAATACCAAATTCTACTCCGAGCACTGGAGTAAATTCCAGACAATCAGATCTAATCCTGGCTCCGCCACTTGTCTGCTGTGTGACTTTGGGGAGGTCACTTAACTACTCTGGGCCTCGGTTACCTTATCTGTAAAATGGGGATTTAACTCTGTGAGCCCCATTTGGGACATGGACTGTGTCCAACCTGGTTAGCTTGTATGTACCCCAGTGCTTAGTACAGTGCCTTTCACGCAGTAACTCAGATCGCTAGATTCAGGGTCAAGGAAGATGAGCACATGACCTAATTCTTCCCACCCAAGAGTGACTCCGAAACCAAAATCAACTCGGGCAATCCATCATCCAATTTAATCAAGATCGATCACCAGCCGTTTAATGGTGGCACACACACAAATGGAAATTCCCAGCTGGCCCCACCAAGCCAAGTCAAACCCAAGCAGACTGGAGCAATTGGCTACATGCTTTCCTGATGCCCTCTGCTGAAAGGAAGGTGGATGCAGGGGCCCAACATCTGCGTCTCAAACTTGCCAGGCGCATCCACAGAATGGCCCTCCTCCTGGTTTAAATACTCCAACATATTGAAGAGGAATACAGACGTGAGTTACGTCCTGCCTTGCCAGCAGCCGGGAGAAGCCCTTGCCAAGGAAGCATCATACTGATGTATAGGAGCCAATTAGTTATATAATTGCATTTTGCCAATAAAAGGCCACATTGTGTCTGGACTCCTGTAAACTCTGCAGGGCTTTTACAGGAGATTTACAGCTGCCTTGCAGGTGAGCATACCCACTCTGTTTTTCTCTCTGTCTCCCTCCCTCCTTCCTTTTCTTCCTCTTTTCTTTCCTCCCTCTTTCTCCCACCCTCCTTCCCTTTTCCTCTCCCTTCCTCCTTCCCTCCCTCACACCCTCTCTCTATTTCTCTCTCTTCTCCTCGCGTCACTTTTTTTCTCCTGGTGAGGGAATGATTGTCCCAAAAAGAAAGGCAACAAAGTCAATTCTTTGGATCATGGTCGCTAGTAGATTAGCTTTAGTCTGAGCTGGCTGAAGGAGGAAGCAGTAAGTTGACATTCCAGCCCTGAGCATTTGAAAGATTTGAAAGAGCCTAGCCTTGTGGCAGAGGACAAGGCAGATACTTTGCTTTGGGGAAACAGAACACAGGCCCCAAGGAAGTGGATTAATTTTTCCAGGGTATGTGGTGAGTACAGAGAATGGATGTAACAGAGGTGAGGCTTTGATGTGCCTCAGAGAGTGACTTTCACCAGTCTGGCTGAAGGATGGATAATGTAATATGGAGATGACACAGAACCTGTCACCCCAGAACTCACATCAGGGACATAAATAACCAGCGTAAGAGATCATCCGTACACAGATCAGTGTTTCAGGCCCCTTGGGCAGCTTTTGCTACCATTCTTTTGTTGGTGCAGTGGCCACTGATGGCACTAGGAACCTCCACACACGGGATACTGACATCACAAATGTCCCTCTGATGCCCAGCCAATGTACATGAGACACCCTAAATGCCATTTTATGGATGTTTACCTGGAGTGTTTCTCCTGGGGGAGCCCCAGAAGCCCCCACAACTTGCTCCAGAAACAACGTGCTCCCTTTTAACCCCTGAGAACACAAGTGCTGCTTCCGAGCTTGGGAGTGCTTAAATAAATTTGGTGGCCCTACTCTACTATTTGCCCTACATGTGATTTACTTCAAGGACAGTCTCCTTCTGTAAACTGTTATTTCCTTGTTGGCTGGGATCTTGTCCATCCACTAGTATTGCTCTTGCCTAAGTGCTCTGTAAGCACTGTAAATAAATACCTGTGATTGATTGACAAAGATGTCTGGTGCCATTTCTCACTGGCCAAATGGTCAGGACACAGTGAATAGGTCAGACTCGTTGGCCAGCCAGTCAACAAGTATTTATTAAGCACCAAAGGGCACATATAGCTCTATAAAGGTGCTTGGATTTTATAGTCTCCCTTTTCATAGGACATAAACGAGAGGGCCAGTGTAATGTCAGTTGTCAGCTGCCTTTCAAAGGTATTGAGTGATCTGGTTTGTGAAAAATCCAATCTTCTTTTGGCAAAACATAAGAAATTAAAAGACAAATATATAGGGCTGTAGTCCTAATTAATATTTCCTAATTTTATTTCCTCTGCTTCCTTTTCCATGCTCTTTTCATGCCCTGATTTTCATGGTTGCTTTCTGAGAGATCTTTCTAAATTCAGGAGACCATGTGAGATTCCTCACACTTCTGCTCCAAGCAAGAAACTATGTTTTGCCAACAGGACATCAAGTTGAACAGTAAAACCTTCAAGCATGAAATTTCACACCCTCCATTTGTATTAGATTCTATGTTTATGAAAAATGTATAGTCTCACCCCTAATTAAGGGTTTAGATTCTAAGGAGAGAATGGGAAAAAGAAAATAAAATGCAAATCAGCATGTAAAATGACTAATATTTTGTATTGCGGTGATACAAAGGTTTTTTTCAGTTGCAAAGATGATGGGAAAAATGTGGGAAAAATGGGAAAAATGTGGTCTTCCATCTTTCCAGTGGTTTTTATGCAATGCATTTTCCACCACCACCAAGATTATCCACTCATTACTAGTTAATATCAGCTCCTTTAAATGGCAATTAGCCACTGAGATGAGTTGAAATAATTTAACTGAAACACGGGTATTTGTGGTAAATATTAATATCATTTCCTTAAGAGTTTCTGATATTTTTAATTCTGTGAAATTGAGCTTACTGAAGGTACGAAAAGGAAGAGTTGAAGCGATGATCAAGCAACTAAATAGCTCGAATTCTTGAGGGAAGAGTGGTAGTGTGTTAGGTATGAAGAGGGAAAGAGGGAGGACAGCAGAGTGAAAGTGGAGGAAACTAGATTGTAGTGGGTCAAAGGTGAGTTGTAGGCGGGGAAGGGGTGGCAACAGGGGTAGGGTTTAGAACAGGAATAGGAATAGGGAGATGAGGAGCTGGTTAGAAGGTGTGGTGTCATCCGCAGAAAACCTATTTTAGTAGAAGAGAGACATGTTTGAAGGCAAGGGGAAGCATCTTCAAACCGGTTCTGTGAGAAGATTGGGATCTGAAGGAGACAAACCAAAGCAGTGCCAGTGACAAACGCCACAGAGCATCTAGGGACAACTTTCCTACACACATGATGTGGGTGGGGTGGCTAATTACACCCAGGGCTCATCAGCCCAGTTTCCACTTGCTAACCACCCTCAGTAGTTCCATCCACAAACCCAAGCAAGAAGTCTTTATGATATTTTGCCCTCTTCCCCAGCAAAAAAGATTTGCATTAAAAAATAGGCATTCCTAATGGGTTGTTTATTATTCTTCATGAAGAACAACCCCATACACACAATTCACCAAAGAACACAAAAGATAGCTGGATCATTAGCTTCATGCCTCACAGGCAAACTTCAAAACAATATACCCACTCTCCCTCACCCGTCTCTTTTAAAAAAGGAAATGCTGCATGCTTTCCATTTTCTGAAGGGAATTTGAAGCATTGTAGACAAAAGAAGTTCCCAATAACCCACCAAATGCTACAATTAGGTTTTCAAATTACTTGGGAGGGAGGAAATACTCTTTTCAATAGGTCTATCTTACATTAGAAAATTGCATGTTACATCCTGGGTGGGGGAAGAACCAAGTTAGAAGACAATATAATAGGACTTCTAATGGGAGCACTTTGTTTAAAATATTTGGATTTTAATAGAAATATACAATCTTTCTAAAGCTCTGTTGACCTAACGCAGTGAACAAGACTCGGCCATGGGAGAATGACGTATCTTAGTCTTTTCCGGAATAAAGGAAGGTTTTGCCAAGGGGCTCAGAATCCCTTCATAGTGTTTGGGCTGAATGAGAATACCACCTAACCAGGCTTTGGTTGGCTCTGAAAAGAACAGCCAGAGAACTCGATCAAATGTTATTCAGAATGACATAACCAATGGATGGGGATCCATTCAGTGGCCTAGTGGACAGAGAATGGGCCTGGGAGCCAGAAAGACCTGGGTTCTAATCTCAGCTCTGCCAGTTGCTTTCTGTGTGACCTTGGACAAGTCACTTAACTTCTCTGTGCCTCGGTTTCCTCAACTATAAAATGGGGATTAAGACTCTGAGCCTCATGTGGGTTGTAGACTGTATCCAATCTGATAAACTGGTATCTACCCCAGCACCTAG
Organism: Tachyglossus aculeatus; assembly: GCF_015852505.1. Taxonomy (NCBI): domain Eukaryota; kingdom Metazoa; phylum Chordata; class Mammalia; order Monotremata; family Tachyglossidae; genus Tachyglossus; species Tachyglossus aculeatus. The sequence goes on from NW_024044828.1 coordinate 13,180,211, forward strand.
GGCAGTGCCTTGTACAACGCAAGTTCTTAACAAATGTCATTAAAAAAAATGACACCCCCCACTTGATCTCTTCACAGTATAGTGTCATGATTTTATGTGGGGTTATAGAATTCTGTAATGTATTTATTTATATTAATGTCCATCTCCCCACTAGACTATACGCTAGCTGTGGGCAGAGAACACGTCTGTTTATTGTTATATTGTAGTCTCCCAAGAACTCAGTGCAGTTCTCTGCACACAGTAAGTGCTCAATAAATATGATTGAATGAATAAGTGAATGAATTCCTGCCCTCTGTACTGTACTAAGCTATTGGACAGTACAATTCAGCAACGAAGAGAGACAATCTCTGACCGCAACTGACATCTGGTGAACTTTCAACCAGAAGTGACATAACTGGTGGAAAGCTAAGAAACTCAAAGAATGGAAGGATTTCATCATGGAACATCAATTAATCAATCAACCAAGAGACTCAGTAGACACAATCCTTGCCCACAAGGAGCTTACTGGTTGGTTAGGATGATAAAAGCAGTCATCCAGAAATGAAAGCAGCATTTATTGCCCATAACTGTGGCACTAAGAGGAAAATGATTTCTTGATGGCCAGTTCAAGGATATGAGAGACTCTGACATTTTCCAGGTGTTGGATTTACAATCAGAGAGTCCTTAGGCATGCGAACGACCACTGACCTTCTGCCTTTCTCTAAAGGAAAAGCACTTAGACATCTGCATTTGGGAATCTGAGCAGGAGCCAGAAGCCACCCTCCCTTCCCCCACACTCTCTCCTACCGCCCATAAATTCCATCCACCTGCATCTCTTTAGTCTAAATGCAATAACTGATGATAACTGCTCTCCCAGACTTTGTACTGTAGCTGGGAAACAAGGTTTGGATGATAAAAAGCTCCTGAAGGTTCAGTTTATTGCAGGAAATGATCAAGATTGTGCTGCTCCAATTTTTCTCTTGCTCCACCACCAAGCTAGAAACAATGTAATAGTTTGGTTCATTTTTTTTCCCCTGGTTCCATGTCACACAAAAATCAAAACCTGATATTAACATCCACTTTGGGCTAAGCACTCTCACTTGAAAATGTTTTGGACAATTTCTCTGAAAGTTATGGCAAACAGAATTTTCAACAGCGATCTCATTTAGTGCCTCATGCCACTAGTGAACCTGAACAGATTTTAATCACAAACTCAAGGAATCAACTTTGGTTTACAGCTGGAGCAAAACAACCCATGGGGGAAACAGTGTAACTTGTAAAGGTGTATTGGAGAAGAGCAGTAGAAATGTATTCATTCAATTGTGTTTATTGAGCGCTCACTGTGTGCAGAGCACTGTACTAAACACCGTACTAAGAAATAACCCAGATTGTATAGGATTCACAATGAAAAAAATCCTGCAAGATAGAATATCCATCTGAACGGTTCAGAGGCTGGACTAGTCCATTCCTAAAGCCTTAGGAAACAAGACCTGGACCAATTAAAACGTGATAACATGGGCAGAATGGGAAGAGTCATTATAGTAATTAGAACCCTCAGAAAGTTTAATTTCACATCATATTAATGATTTAAGTTAACATATGCCAGAGTTGTTCATTCATGAAAGAAAGAGAGAAAGAAAGAAAATAAAACTTTAACCTAGGTCCCAGATGAAAACTGATTCTCCAATCTATTTTTGCTCGGTAATGAATGCTTTGAAGTGCTAAAAAGCATATAATAAATGATATTAATACATGCCCATCTCTCTAGTCAGAACCTTTTAGTATTCAACCAGCAATTTGGAGCTGCTAAATGAACAAAAGGTCACCATTTGTTTTACTTTATTGACTGGGAGAAATCAATACTGTAATGTTTCTTGCAAACCACTGCTCCTCACACACACAAGAAGTATTCATGGTTTTTTTTTTGCCACCATTCTTTAAAATCATTAATGAACACACTTCCCTGTAGCAACATGCAAATCAGTGGCCATTAATACTCCAAGGGAGCTCTCTGAGCAGTAGGAGGTGAGAGTTCCCCTGAGGGAGGGATGAGCTTGAGAATTGCCAGAGATCCCTGCCAGAGTCAATTTGGGACCACTAAGAGGAAGTGGGTTCTAATCCCAGCTCCACCAGTTACCTGCTGTGTGACCTTAGACAAGGGACTTAACTTCTCTGGGCCTCAATCTCTTATTCTGGATTTGTCAAACAAGGATTCAATCCCTGTTCTTCCTCCAACTTAGAGTGTCCCCCATGGAACAGGGACTATGTCTGATCTGATTATGTTCTATCTACACCAGCACTAAGTACAGTGTTTGGCATTTAGTGAGCGCTTAACAAGTACTCGCTATGGGCAGGGAACATTTCTGCTAATTCTGCTGGATTTCTAGGGCTATGATCTCTCCTATAGTCCATTAGTCAGTCAGTCAGTCACAATAAGTGAGCACTGACAGTGTGCAGAGCACTGAACTAAATGCTTGGGAGAGTACAATAATTAGAACAGATCCTGATTCCCCCACACTTTTAGGGCACTAATAGAACTGGGCAGCACCCACAGTGGAATTTGTTTAATTGTAAAGAAATACTGCTGTATTGTCCTAATTCCAAGTTCACATATCCGGAAAGAAGGGGTTGATTATTGGGAACATTGATCAAATAGGAATAGACTTGTTTGACTCTTCCATAGCAAACTGTGACACTGCATTCAGATTGGCAAAAATTGCATCTAAAATCTACTTTAATCAACATGGGACTAAATTTAAAAATCGATGATCATATCTGCATCCTCCCCAGGAGGCAAACAAATGACCCCCTAATAATTGAAAAATAAAATAAAATAAAAGCAGTAGAGTACACTAATCAAAAAGTCAGTAAGTGCTTAGTACAGTGCTCTGCACACAGTAAGCGCTCAATAAATACGATTGAATGAAAATTGCAATTATTGAGCACTTATTATGTGCAGAACTCCGTACCAAGTGCTTGGGAGTGTACAGTATAACGAACTGGCATATGTTAGAGGTTCACCCCCTGCATAGAAAAAGGAAGAAAAGAAAAAGAAAAACTCATCTTAAGTAAACTTTCGGCTCCACTTTTACGTAAGTGGCACGACCTTTTTGGGCAAAAACACAGAATCGCAACTGACAGTTATGACTGCTTTTTAAAGAAAGAACCCACTGGTACAAAGTAGGAAGTGCAGGGTCAGTCATTATGTACAATCTCTATGGAAAGCTGCTGCTTCCCACTCTCTCTCTTGTTCCCGCTTCTTGACCCAGGATAATGGATTTGCTAAAAGCTTCCCACAGGGGAACCGGAGCACGTCCAGAAGACGAGGGCAGGGGACATTTGTTTAAAAAAAGCAACCCACCGACACAGGACCTTCCGCCACTGTTAATGACTTAGCTCTCCGCTTGAAAGGGAAGCCTGCATAATCATCTTGAGTGGGTGGGAGGGAAGCAAAGTCGACAAGCAGTTGGGGCTAGCAAAACACAAAGAAAGATGGGGTAGATGGGGGAGTGGAAAGAACCAAGGAAGAGATTAACAGTGCTTCTGACCCCCTGCTCCCGAGCCCAGGAAACGGAGATACGCCTACATGGAGCACATTGAGTAAACAATAGCATTGAGAGCTTTGTACTTTTGGGCGACTCACGAGAATGGGGAGTGCGTCAGAGGAAAATGGGGAGGAGCTTTCACTCTGAGAAGTAAGGTTTGCCATCAAGGGAGTGTTGGATAAGTTAAGCCAAGGAAGTTTCCTCCAACTGAGCCTTCAATCATTCGATCACCTGAATTTCAGAATGGATCACCAGTTAGCATCAGTCCCAAAGGAAACCAATGGGAATTCATAAAGAAAATCCCCAAACACAGATAACTTGGAGTAATTCTAGTTTTCTTCAGACCTTTGAGGAATGGCTAGCTTTCTCTTATTCTTATTCTTACTATTCTTATTCATCTTGTTAAGTGCTTACTAGGTGCTTACTAGATACAAGATAATCAGGTCAGACTCAGTCCCTGTTCCACATGGGGCTCAGAGTCAGAGTAGGTGAGAGTAGGATTTCATCCCCACTAGAGGAGATACGGCCACAGCCAAGTGATTTAGGTACAGAGCCTGAGAAAACTCAGAAAAATCACTCAATTTGGCTGGAAACTACATACCTTCATGCCACAGACAACTGATGTCCCTTAATGGAGGCCCCCTAATTGATTGGCAGCTTAGGCCAGCTTCAATTGCAGCCCCTGGCTGCAGGGTTTCCAGAGCCCCGGGGAACACAGGCAAATCTAGTTGAGGCCTTAAACACAACCTTTGTTGCATTTGTTTGTTGTTCAGAAGACTTCAGATTTCAAGCCCAATTATGGGAAAGAATGATGGTGCATCTGGAAAGTTTGTGCCTCTTAGAGCAGGATTTCCCTGCTATTTTGGAGAGAGCAGGAGCGAACACTCTATTGAGACAGAAACAACGAATCCTCTTGCTTCCCAGCCTCATCCTCCGATATTAGAAGAAGGATGTTTCCCCAAACTACTTTATCTTAGAGAGGACATCATCCAATTTATAATGACATAGCGAGCTCAGCCTGGGAGTTAGAAGACCTGAATTCTGTTCTGAGCAACTAACTCGCAACCTTCATCACGTAATCTGTTCCTGCTTCCATTTCCTCGTGGGTAAAATGGACCTTCCCGAAGGCCCTGATTCCATCTCCCTAGACGTGCAGAGGATTAATTGGATATTGGTCTCTGTCCTTAGTTCCCTCCTCATGGCATAGTGGCTAGAGCACAGGCCTGGGAGTCGGAAGGTCATGGGTTCTAAATGCCCCAGTTACCTCACCAGTAAAAATGAGGATTGAGATTGTGAGCCCCACATGGGAAAGGAACTGTGTTCAACCCCATTTGCTTGTATCCACCTCATCACTTGAGAAGCAGCATGGCTCAGTGGAAAGAACATGGGCTTGGGAGTCAGAGGTCATGGGTTTGAATCCCAGCTCTGCCGCTTGTTAACTGTGTGACCTTGGGCAAGCTACTTAACTTCTCTGTGCCTCAGTTCCCTCATCTGTAAAATGGGGATTAAGACTGTGAGCCCCACATGGGACAACCTGATCACCTTGTATCCCCACCCCCAGCACTTAGAACAGTGCTTCACACATAGTAAGTGCTTCATCATCATTATTATTATTATTACAGTGCCTGGAACATAGTAAGTGCTTAACAAATACAACAACTATTATCATAATTATTATTATTAACTTTCCCTTTGGGCAGGCTTACTGTGGATTTGGGGGACAGGGGGCGGCCAGAGGAAGAGCTTTTATTTTACCCTCAGTCTGAGGATTTAGGGAAAGCCTTGTGCTTGTGCGGGACCTGCTTTTGAGTCATTCCCAGAGGACATTGCACTTGGGTGCCCCTTCCCTGCCCCAGCCTTTGCCACCCTAGGCCCCAGCCATTCCCTTGGGTCACAAAGCCCCTCTGTGAGCAAGCACAAGCTGCAGACACTTGTAAAAATTGGGATAATCTCCTTCCCCTTCCAGTTTTTAAAGTTCACATCCACTCTCCCAGCATGCCTTTCTTGCGAGCCTGAGGGGCTGGGGGGAAACAGGCTCATTGAATTTAAAGCACCTTGACTGTCTCAAAGTAAGGTAACATTATTGAGGTAGAGAATTGCTGAACAGCTCAGCAGTATTCAAGCCCGCTGGCCATGGGGAAATAAAGAGAAGGATGGGTTACTGAAGAGGCGGGGAGAATTGGTTCACTGTGCACCTGAGCAAAGGAAAGAAAAAAAAAAACATTTTCCATGGGTACGAAAAGCCATGAATCGTGTTTCATTGAGAAATGACCAGGGGAGAACTGATCTGTTTGTCTTCATCCCCGCTGCCTGCGGGAGAACATGGAGCAGAGGGAGGCATGTTGGGGAAGAAATCCTTTGGAATTCATCGGTGCTTTAGGCCCATGAGACAAATGCTCTAAAACGGATTTTTAAAAGGACCAGATAATTGTCTGGTCATTTGCATTTGTAGCTATTCAAGCTAAGACTATAAGAAGGGTAATCAAGCCTCATGCTTCAAGGGACAGGCTGATTGCCTACAGAGGTACCAAAGAAAATTTCTGCTTTCCCTATCACCCTGCCTGATGCAATGGGCCAAATCATTAGAGGCTTCAAAACCTTAAAAGCATCAGGTGTTGACCCCAGTTAGTGGGGGTGGAAACACTAACTTTTATAGAATAGTGGTTGGGTTCAGCAGAGCATTTGTTGTGAGCCACACAGCAGTGGACTATGGTAGAAATGTCCTCTTGTGCAGAAACTGACCAAAATTACCGAGAAACCATTTATGACAGATAATCCCACTTTCAACCCCAATCTGAAACCCTAAGCCACAGCAAATCCCTCTCTGATCCCAATCAGTGTCAGGGAACTCTTGACCAGAATGTGGTGCATGATTTGGAGAGCAACTTCTAACCAATCAGAGGGCAGGAGTCAGAGTCTGACTTCGGACAATAATAGCTCCCAGCGTCAGGAAGCCGTATCTTTTTTTAATTCTATCAAAATCAAACAATCATATTTATTGAGCACTTACTATGTGCAAAGTACTGTACTAAGAGCTTGGGAGAGTACAATACTACAGAATTAGCGGACACGTTCCCTGCCCATAATGAGCTTTGAAACGAACTTGGCTACAAAAGGGAAAAATCTTTGCTTTGCATGTCAGGTGGGGAACAAAAGCAAACATTACATGTAAAAGCTGATGCTCATAAATGTCAGGATATTAAAAGTTGAGATTCCTGCCACAAGTCTTGTGTAAAACTCTTGACTTGTCAAATCAGCCAAAGGGCAATTAAGGATCATCATTTTCCATTACTTGAGGATTTCGTATTGTTTGTGGTTTCTCCCCTTTGTGTCCATTCTCCCTCCTCTCTCTGTCCAACAAGGCTGGACATAGAAACTGCCCTTAAGAGGAAAGAGGATGTGTCCCTACTCAGAACTGGAAATAGCAGCCAAATGTAACCAGGTGATGGATCTGTTTCTGAACCTGAGGGGCACAATGCAATTGTCTCAACCCACTGAGAAAGCCAGGAGATCCAAATATCAAGAGCCCTGGACCCATAGAGGAAATCTAGACTGAAAGCCCTGTGACCAATTGGAAAGGGCATAGGACCAAAGTCAGGAGGCTCAGATTTGAATCCCAGGTCAGCCAATGGGCTGCTGTATGATGACTTTCATTCATTCATTCATTCATTCAATTGTATTTACTGAGCACTTACTATGTGCAGAGCACTGTACTGAGCTTCTGGGAGAGTACAATGCCAAAATAAGCACATTCCCTTCCCACAACAAGCTTACAGTCTAGGATGCGGGGAGACAGACAGCAATATAAATAAATCACAGATATGCACATGAGTGCTGTGGGGCTGGGAGGGGGGAAGAACAAAGGGAGCAAGTCAAGGCAATGCAGAAGGGAGTGGGAGAAGAGAAAAGGGGGGGTTAGTCAGGGAAGGCCTCTTGGAGGAGATGGGCCTTTAATAAGGCTTTCAAGGTGGGAAAAGTAATTGCCTGTCAGATCCTGAACCTTATGGGGGACAGGAACTGGGTCTGATTGTATTATTTTGTATCTATACTAGCACACTAGTCCAGTACTTTATACAGAGCGAGGCCACAAATAACACTATTATCACTGCTGTTATTATTATGCCTATTAATAATGATGATAACAACAATTATAACCATTCCTCTATTGGTCTCAATCTAATGGAAAAGGTCTCCTTCTCTCCCTGATTTCCATCCTATTAATAATGATGAAGATAATGATAATAATGATAATCATTCCTCTATTGACTGATCCCAATCAGATGGAAAGGGTCTCCTTGTCTCTCTGATCGTCATCTTCTTGGAAATACTCTCTGGTATGTGTTCTCTGATGGGTTGCAGATGGCCTCCTAAAGAGGATCTGGATGGAGATGGTGTTTGTCTGGAGTCAGATCAGAGAGAGCTAATCCTGACGGAAGCAATGGAGCCCAGTGAAGGGGGAGAGAGGGAAGACAACTTTAAAAGCTCTGAAGGTGGATTCTAGGACCTGGGCTCTTTCCACAATAATTCTAAGACATTAAATATTGCCAGCATGGCAGAAGTCCTGTAAACATTACTTTTGTCAGTCAGTCATTTGTATTTAATGAGCGCTTACTGTGTGTGCCGAGCAGTCTATTCAGTGCTTGGGAGATTAGAGTATAAGAACCAGTCCCTGGCCTCAAGGAACTTACAACCAAATCCTCCACAAAGATTTTGGCTACAGCAGACTTCTCTTATCAAAATACTCTCTTCAAAAAAATACCCTTGGATTCACTGTTATCCCTCTACCAGGGGCTGAAAAATAAAATCCAGGCCTCTGAAAAATTCACACACTAACAAGGAAAATGAACATTTCCTTTCCCTTGGTGCAGTTCCCCTAATGAATCAGTAGGAACTTCACCACTGTTTTGTTCGTTACTAAAAAGAGAATGTTCAAACTTACCTTTCGACCAGGCTCTCCAGGTTCACTGGCCCACCTTGTTTTTATCGTTCCCCGTGCTTAGTTCAGTGCTTTCCACACAGTAAGAGATTAATAAATGTGATTATGAAAACTGTATACCACCCATTTCCCATCCCAGGCTGAATGCAAGAAACAAAGCATAGAGAATCATCCTTCACTAATACTGCCTTAGAAGCAAATGTCAGGTCACTACCAGTATGGCTGGTTCTATTCTTCCAATACAGTATGTTCTTTTGGCTTCTAAAGATGGAAACCTGAGAATATTATTCTCTATAAGTGAAATGCTGCAGTCCCTATTATTTTGAAAATCAGCTGCAAAGTAAGTAAAACGCATAGTTTGTGAAAAAAGTAAAAAAAAATAAACTAAAATGCTTCTCATAACACCTTCTTAGAAAACTACTGAATTTTTAGTCAGACTGATTTGGATTTCTGGTGTCTGTTTTTAAGCAACTTTACTGTCAGTTTTTAGGCAACTTGACTGCAGTTGTTTTTAGGAGACGCCTTTGTGACAGGCCCTTCTGCTCCTTGTTTCTGTGCAGAGGAATCTCTTATTCCTCCTTCCGAATCACTGACAGCACTTCTGAGGTGGTTGCTTCACTTCCTCACTTTCCGCACTCCCTCCTCTTTGCAAAGTCTTCAAACCCCCATATGCCTTTTAGCTACTACTAATTTTTTTCACAGAAGCTAGAGTTTGTGTAAATTCAGTCTGGCTACCAATAACATCTATTTGTCATTCTTTTGAGATTTCAATCACATTTATCTGTCAGCATCTTTATTTCCATTCAGAAGGTATGAATGGCTTTGTACTGTAACTATTACTGTCTCCTTTTGGAAGACATTCTGACCCTGTGAGATTGGGAGTCAGGAGACCCAGCAATGTTGCTGACCCCAGCTCTGTGAATGTGGGTGAGCCACTTAATCTCACTGAACATTAGTTTCTCCTCTGTAAAATGGGGATAAGGTAGAATGTTAAGATAAGATGAGATAGAATAGGAGATAAGATAGAGCATCAGCATAGCCTAGTGGATAGAGCACAGGCCTGGGAGTAAGGAGGACCTGGGTTCTAATTCCGGCTCTGCCAGTTGTCTGCTGTGTGATCTTGGGTAAGACACTTCACTTCTCTGAGCCTCAGTTACCTCATCTGTAAAATGGAGATTAAGATTGTGAGCTCAATGAGGGACAGGGACTGTGTCCAACCCAACTACCTTGTATCGATCCCACTGCTTAGTACAGTGCTTGGCACATAATAAGCACTTAAAAACCACAATCATTATTATTATTATTACTAGAATGTGAACCCTATGTGGGGTGGGGACTGTGTCTGATCTTATTTACCCCAGCCCTTAGTAATCACAACAATGATAACAATGATAATAACAATGAAAATAATCATGGTATTTGCTAAGCACTTACCATGTGCCGAGCACTGTAGTAAATGCTGGTGTAGAGGTGATTTTTTATAAAAAATGGCATTTGTTAAGTGCTCATTATGTGCCCAGTACTGTTCTATTGGCTGGGGTAGATACAAGTTCATCAGGTGACACAGAGTCCCTGTCCCACATGGAGTTCACGGTTAACTAGGAGGGGGGACAGGTACTGAATTCCCATTTTACAATTGAGGAAACTGAGGCACAGAGAAGTGAAGTGACTTGCCCAAGGTCACTGATGAGTCAAGAGGCTGAGTAGGGATTAGAACCCAGGTCCTCTGGCTCCCAGTCCAATGATTTCATCCACTAGACCACACACTAGGCCACAATCTAAGGAGGAAGGTGAAAGAGTATTGACTCCCTATTTTACACATAAGGAAGCCGGCACTGAGAAGTAAAGTGATTTGCCAACAGTCAAGTGGCAGAGTGGTGATTAGAACCCAGATCTCCCGACTCCCAAGCCTGTGCTCTTAACACTAAGTCTTGCAGCTTCCCATACTAGGCACATAAATACCATAATTATTTTTCTTGCTTTGCAATTGAGCAGGGAACCTGCAGAATGGAGGCAGAAGATACAGACAGATTGAGTTGATTTGTATTCCTTACTACTCTCTTAGGTCTCCCCTAGAAAACTCTCTCCCGCAAAGCCTCATCTAACATGTCTCCGGCCCATCGTTCCCGAGCAAATAGAGTCTGTCTAGCCTTCGTCCACTTACACTCACTTTTGCTCTCCACAATCCACAATCCCTCTGCATGCTCCAGATAATCATCTTAACTGTGTCGTTTTGCTCAGCAGAGGAGCCTGGCCTGCAAACTGTGGGATGTGTGGAAACGTTCCCCAACGTCGCTCCCGTTGTCCCCGATTTCTCTTCCTCTGGATAAAATCCCAATCAGCAGAGCCATTTCCTCATTGGGTTTGGTCCCATTTCTGCCCAGTCATCATCAGCGTTATGGTCGTTGTGCCATATTAATTGACTTTGGGAGTTGATACTTTCCCAAGGGCTGTGGGATGGGGAAGGTCCGCTAGTTTCTGCTTTCACTGTTGTGGCCAAAATGTTCGACATGGAGGCAGAAGAGGTGGTGGTTATCCACACTATGGTATATTGCACCCGACAGGTCTTTCCTGTGTCTACGTTGAGCAGAAAAATGGAGGTTTGGACCTAAACCTTCCTGCTTACCTACTGTTCCTAGGAACCAAGTAGGTGGTGGTGTTACTACTACTCCTACTATTATTAATTATAATACTAATAATTGTGATATTTGTTCAGTGCTTACTATGTGGCAAGCACTGTACTAAGCTCTGGGCTGGACACAATGCTCAGTCCCACAGCACTTATGTACATTTCCATAATTTATTTGTATTAAAGCCTGTCTTCCCTTCTTCACTGTAAGCTCCTTGTGGGCAGAGAACATGTCTACCAATTCTGTTAGACTGCACTCTCCCAAGTGCTTAGATCAGTGATCTGCACATAATAAGTGCTCAATAAATGTGATCAATCAATTCATTCATTCATTCATTCAATCATATTTATTGAGCGCTTACTGTGTGCAGAGCACTGTACTAAGTGCTTGGGAAGTACAAGTTGGCAACACATAGAGACGGTCCCTACCCAACAGTGGGCTCACAGTCTAGAAGGGGGAGACAGAGAACAAAACAAAACATATTAACAAAATAAAATAAATAGAATATGTACAAGTAAAATAGAGTAATAAATACATGCAAAAGATCACTATGGCTTAATTATAAAGTAGGATTTGTGCCCTGCCAAGCACAAAATGAGAGTCAAAGGTCATAGTGGAGAAGCAGTGAGGCCTAGTGGAAATACCAAATGCCTGAGAGTCAGAGGACCTGATCCCAGTTCTGCCACTTGTCTGCTGTGTGACCTTGGGCAAGCCACTTGATAAAAGACCAACAGATCAAGCACTGTCCCTGTTTTACATGGGGCTCACGTATCGGGAGGAGTGAGAACAGGTCTCCCCCTTCTAGACCGTGAGTCCACTGTTGGGTAGGGACCATCTCTATATGTTGCCAACTTGTACTTCCCAAGCGCTTAGTACAGTGCACACAGTAAGCGCTCAATAAATATGATTGAATGAATGAATGAATGAATCCCCATTTTACAGAAGAGGAACCAGAGGTCCAGAGAAGCTAAGGGAATTGTCCAAGTTCCCATGGCAGAAAAGTGGCAGAGCAAGGATTAGAACCCAGGTCCACTGACTCCCAGGCCTGTGTGCTTTCCATTAGGCCACCTGGCTTCTCACTGCATCCATGAGAGTTGTGTGGGAAGGGGACATCTTATACAGCTGTTCCAAGGGACCCCCACAAAGGGGAGCTTAAGAGAAGGACAGACTTACTTGAGATCGATTACGTGCAAAGCATTATGCTAAGCACTGGGGTAGCTACAAACATAATCGGTCGGGCACAATCTCTAGCCCACCTGTGACTTACACTCTAGGTTGTGGAAGAAGGACAGAGACAATGGTAATAATGGACGGAAACATCGAGAAGCACGAAGACTCGACAAGCCAGAAACTATGAGGAGGATGCTGCGGTACACATTTTTAGGCCTGAATATAAGCCCATCCCACTTTGTGGGTGTAGTTTTGAAGCTTCAAAAGTCATGAATGGTGGCAGTAGGTGATTGCCAAAACCCTGTCCCTTTATTGGGCTCGGAGGGATTCTTTGATATGACCGGAAAGTTACCCGGCAGCTGTGTAGGCTTCAGCCTGTCCCACTGGGGCGGCGGGCGGGGGGGGGGGGGGGGGGGGGGGGGGGGGCTACTAGCCCAAGCAGTGAACCTGCACCCGACTGCTAAATACCGTATGACCCCAACATCCTCCAGTGTATCCTGGCTTGTGTGGGCTTTTGAAGAACATTTTCTGCACTGTTTTCCAAAACATCTTTAATTCAATTAATTCATTCTTTTCTAACACCCTCGGTGCTGTATGCAGTTTGCATTAGCATGCTGCAGCTGGAGCCCATGCCAAGTCAGAGCCCCAAATGAAATCAGAAAACAGCCCCCTCTCTGTACCTGGACCCCTTTTCCTTCCTCACCCTTTCTGCCTGGCCCTTGGTGAAAGGCAGAGAAGCCCACCGATTTCTCCCCTGGTCCATGTCTGAAAGCAGACAGCCCTAGGCTTGTGACATGAATATTTGAGCAGTGATAGATTGGAGTTTCAGAATTTGAATCTCTGAAAGGGTGGATGTCAAAATCAGAACATAAGGGCGATGGTTTGGCTCACATTTCATTGCACATTTTAAAATGTTGGTTATGGCTTTTAACGTGCTCCATCTTGTTGGCTGTTTTTTTCCACTGTGTCGATATTTCCAGTGGGACGGTGGGAGTTTTGGAGATTGCCCTTTATTTCCTGCTCCAAAGCGATGTGTGAGGCTGAGGGGAAGTGCAATTTTGATAGCTAGAGGGACAATGTTTTCAGCTCTGCACCAGATGCAATGCCTTCTCCTTCTCTTTCACATTTCAGGGAGGAATGTGTGCTCAGTGTTCCATTCTTTTAGAGTTGAGCTCCTAGTGGCCAGGGAATGTGTGGTTTATTTCTGCTGTTCTCTTCCAAGCTCTTGGCACAGGGTATTGTACTGAACGGGCACTCATGAATACCACAGATTTATTGCTCAAATCTTAGACAAGGCAGGAGAGAATAATTATGATAATAATTGTAGTATCCGTTAAGTGTTTCCTATGTGCCAAGCACCATACTGAGCACTGGGGTAGATACACGGTCATCAGGTTCCTCATGGGGCTTACAGTCTAAATAGGCGGGAGAAGAGATATTGAATCCCCATTTTACAGATGAGGGAACTGAGGCACAGAGAAGTCGAGTGACTTTTCCAAGGTTACACAGCAGACAAGTGGCGGGGCTGGATTAGAACCCAAGTCCTCTGATTCCCAGGCCCATGTTCTATCCACTAGGCCATGCTGCTTCTCAACCTGTGTTGAGAACCACACCTGTGCCCAACCTGATTAGCTTATATTTACCCCAGCACTTAGCGCAATGCCTGGTTTAGAGTAAGCACTTAACAAATATCATTTTAAAAAATCCCAAGCAAGGACAACATGGGGCAGAACTATACCCAAATCCCTCTCCCTGCTCCTTCCCACCCAGCCACAAATCTAAGGCTAACCTTAGCCTGGCGTTCAGAGGTGAGACTCAAACAACACAAGGAGAGAATCATGGGAAACCCATTGCCCTCCATCCATTCCACTGGTACCAAACCTTGCCTAACAATTAATCAATGGTAGTTACTGAGGGCTTTCTACGGTGCACAACACTGTACTAAACACTGGAAGAGTACAATAAAATGGAGTTAGCAGACACATTCCTTGCCCAGTACTGAACAATCCCTAAAAACTTTCCAAGACATAAACAATGCAAAATGGATTCCAGGAAGTGGGCACCAGATAGCTCTACTGAAAATGCAACTCAAAATACAAACCTTCCACTTATTCATTCCATTCTATTTTTGGCATTTGAGTTTGTGCAATCATTCAAGCTTATCCCTGGGTGAATATGCATCAAAAGTAAAGAGCACTGTCTCCCGGCAACAAGCAAAAACTTGAACTTGAACCAGGCTTCACCACTTCCAAACAAGCTGCCTAATTGCTTGAAAAAATACATCTCCCCTTCCTCCCCAGCCCCTCCCTAAGAAACAAAACAGCAGAATTCCCACCCACACATCATTGGAGATGACAAGAACTGGGGTCTTCTCCCTAGGCCAATGTAGAACAATTTGTAAATACAGTGAAATTATCTCCCTCGATGGCTCCGGGGGAATTCATACATTAAATGCAGCATTGTGCGAGTCTTGGGGCCTTCTGCGAGTTCTTTGTTCAACGGAGAAATCACTGCTGGAGAGCTCAGACCTCCCCGCACAAGACTGGGGAGTGGAAAAATGGACATTTATTATATTCGATGAGTGAAAAGAAAAAGGTTGAAGATGCTTGACAGAAACATGTTAAAAACCAGGCACTGTGGTATCAGAGACAATAAGGCATTTATAAATCAAATAGAAAATATGACACTAAAAATGTACGACGGTGTGCATTAAAGCTGGGGTTGTCCTGGCTGGGAAAAGCCCTATATTAAGTGCTCAGTGGTCTCGGCCCTCTGAGGTTGCATAGTCGCGGGGGTAGGGGGGTGGAGGAGACTTGGGGGGGGCAGTGGTGGAAGAGGAAGAGGAGTGGGGGTGAATGGAAGAGAAGCTCCAAGGCTCTCCCCAGCCCCCTCCACCATCACAGTCACCTGCTCTCCCCTCATCCCACCTCAGACTGGTCCCATCACCATGATCATGCAGGTCTGGAAAGTTGGGGCTCTAGGTGCCAGGGAGACAGAAGGGGCCACAGCAGGAAACAGACTCACCCAGGATGGTCCTGGCTTAGACATCATGAGGCACCACTTCTGCCTTCATCCCCAGTTTTTCCTCGCCCTCTTTTTCAGAGACTTGACTCTTTTGGGGAACAGGAGGGCCCACACACCTGCCTCCTGGAAGAATGGAGACAGATGAGACACAAGCCACCAGCCCGTCTTTTTTGTTTGCTGTTTCCTGCTGCTCTCCTCCTGAGGGTGACTCCTCATTGGGATTAAAGGGGCCCTGTGTATATAGCCTGGCAGGAGAGGGCTAGGTGACACATGGAGGGAATGAGAAAGGAGTCAACCTGGTCCCTGAGAAGAAGGCCTGTTTCTAGGCAGGTCTCTTCTTCCAGCTTTGTCTTCAGTTAGTGAAGAGCTCGAATAGAGGAGCCCACGCTGCTCTGGTTTTAGCAACTGCTCTCCCTGAAACAGTTTAGCTTGGAACAGAATGGCCTAACCCTCTCAGCTGCTATTTCCCCTATGGCTGGATTCCCACCCGGTTAGCCTGATCAGTCTGTGAATGAAAAATAGAGACAGCACTGATCTTCTGGAAAAATTTCTTGGGGGATCCGGCAAAAACGCTGAAACACAAGGCTGAGAGAATGATATATGGGCCAACCCCATCAACCCAACCCTGAGGCAATTTAGCAAACGTGATCAAACACCCATGATGAGTACCCCCACAGAGAGTGCCTTCCTGCTCCAAAAGAACTAATAAACTAACAAAGATGGAGTGTTGAAATGCTGTCTCATCCTCAATGAGATTTTCTGTCAACCACATAAATACAGAGAAAACCCTTCCCAGGTTAGTGATTCCCCTGTGCCACACCAAGCCGGCTCTCATCCTGGCTTATCTCAGAGGACCTAGAAAATAAGTGGATGATCTTCCTTGGCCAAAGTCTTGAAGAGTCCTTCAATATTGTTTTAACTTTCTAAACCAGTACTAATGAAAACAAACTCTGTTGGGAATCTTCTCCACAAACTTATTTTCACATTATGCTGGCAAAGCTACAAGTTGGGTTTAGAATTTTTTTTTTTTTTTTTATTTGGACTTGCTGTCTCCAAAAACATCACTCATGGAAAATGTCAGCATATTGACTAACTTCCTAAAAAATAAACTGCTGCCTCTTTATGAGACCAGGCCCAGGAGATGTTGACAATTTATCTTATCTGAGGTGACATTTGGCACAGTAGCTCGAGAAGGGCCTGGGGAAAAAAAAATTCACAATATTTCATTCCAGAAGAGTGGCAGGTAGCCTTAGTTGACCTCTGAAATCATTCAATAACATAGCACAATAGACTGACATTGTTAGATTGCAAGCTCCTGGAGGGTATGAACCCTTCTGTCATAAACTTTCTAGAAAGTTCCATGAAGAGGCAAACTCCATGGAAACAAGGGCAGAAGATAGCAAGGAGGTGGGATTTGCCCCGTGGAGACCAGGCTGCTCTCTTCATCTTCCCAGGAGTGAGACAGACAGCTAGCTAGCTAGCTGTGGCTCCCCTCCCAACTACAAAATCCTTGTGGGAAGAATAAGAAAGGGAGGATGCTCGGGAATTCCACATAAGTGACATGGTTCAGCCTTTCAGATCTCTACAGTTCCAGCCTCCAGATAAGTCATTCAACCAGGTGAAGCGGCACCGTTCCCATGGTTTTTCACTGATTCTCTAGGAAACGTTTTACCAAGTAGTGACCATAAGTGATGAAGATAATGGAAACAGTTCAGTTCACTTACACTTTGTTCGGCCATAATGCGTATGAATTCACTTCCAAATGTGGTTTGGAAATGGGGTAACATTCATCTGACAACAGAAGCTTCTTGGATTCAGCGTCTTGTCGTGTCAGAAGACATGGCTTGAGTTCATTCATTCAATCATATTTGAATTCATGAATGCAGCACCAGGCCCTGTGAGTGCCATAATAATAATAATAATAATAATAATGATAATAATAATAATAATAATGGTATTTGTTAAGTGCTTACTATGTGCAAGTCATTGTACTAAGGTCTGGGGTGTGTACAAGCAAATTGGGTTGGACACAGTCCCTATCCCACTTGGGAGTCAGAGACTCAATCCCCATTTTACAGATGAGGTAACTGAGGCCCAGACATGTGAAGCGACTTGCCCAAGGTCACACAGCAGACAAGTGGCAGGGGAGGGATTAGAACCCAGGACCTTCAGAATCCCAGGCCCGTGGTCTATCCACTATGCCACACTCCTCTGATCGCCACAACATGATCTTCCCTTAATGTGGGATGTTGTATTTGTTTGATGACTTTAGCCTGGAAGTCTGATCTTTACTTATTTCACCGGCTTCAAGGTTGCCGGTTCATATCAAGTAGGGGAACGTTGTTTGACTTCCTGTTCAGGTGCCTGCAAAGCTACCTGCAGCAGTAGAAACTTAATAAACAAGATAATGATCCAGTAGACCACCTGGGAGGTAATCCAGTGATGCCACCTGTCTTTTCTCCAATGGAACATCGTCATCATATATAGCACTTTGTCTTTAAAGTGCTTCTCAAACAGTTAACTCACTGTCTTCACCCCATCCCTGGCATGTGCAGTCAGAACAAAACTACCTGTCATATTTTAAATGAAAAAATGGAGACAAGATTGTTTTGCCCAAAATGCTTTTTCTCACTGAGCTAGTGTGAAGGAGGAATAGGTTATGAATTGTTCTTTCTGTTAGACTGCCCTTCTTCCCTTATCCAGTGTCTGCCTCCTCCTCCTCCTCTAGACTGTAAGTTCATTGCAGGCAGGGAACATGTCTACCAACTCTGTTGTATTGACAGGGGAAGTTTTCAGGCAAGAGAGACTAAATGAACAGACAGGACTGGCACTGTTTCCTCAAAGTTCATAAGCCAGCAGCTCGAGTTGGCCACGGGTTTGAAAGATGCTTTAAAAATCTTTCCTCGGCTCAGAGGAAGTTGTTCCAGTGAATATTCAGTTCTCTGAAGGTTGCATGGACTGACTCAGAGGTTCAGTGTTAAAGCAGGGGAAGCTTTCAAATGTTGGGTGCCAGACAGAGTGAAGAATTCACTTAGAAATCAATTTAGAGAAAATTCTTCATTTGAAATGCTCTCCCTATATTTCACCATCGAAATTGGTCCCCACTTAGGAATGATCATGTTCTATCAGTTCTCTAGTTCCTCAGTGGTTGTTTTGAAAATGTTTTCCAACTAAACACATATATTCCTATTTCTTTTAGTCCCCGAACAGTATTTAGACATCCATGTATGAAATATTTGACAATTTTGCTGAAATAAGTTGAAAAATATGCAACATAAAAAACCAGAATTTATAAGCTCATAAGGCTGATCATGTACCTTGTTCACCCATAACCTTTTCTGAGGTCTGAAAAATCTCATAAATATTCTATACTTGAACATATCCTCAAGTTTATCATTTCATTTCATTTGGGAGTATTTTATTTCTTAGGGTAACTAATGAGATGATAGTTTCTTTTTGTTATTGTAATCTTCTATTATAACTTCAGTAGAAAAAGATCACCTGATCCGAGAAACTCAAGTTGTTTCTAGAATTTAGTCTCAATACTATTTAAAAAACAATAAAATGTATTTCCAACTTATTAATTACTGAAAGCTCATTTTCTCAATCCATCCATGGGATTCTTTGAGTGCTTATTGTGTACAGAGCACTGTACGAAGGACTTGGGAGAGTAAAATCCAATAGCATGTGTAGAAATGATCCCAGCTCCCAAGGAGCTGGCAGTCCAGTTGAGGAGTTTATAATCTTCTCAGGAAGAGTGCCTGATAAATTTGCCTTTCTCCAAGCCACCAGATCCCTAGTATTAGAACAGTGCTTGGCACACAGTAAGCACTTAACAAATACCATTATTATTATATGTTAATCTGAACATTGTTTAAACTGAACCACTTTGGATTTATCTTAAAAAGCACATATGCAAACATTATTTACTAGTCTGACAATGAAATACACTGTCAAAATGAATGGGATATGTGTTAACAGAATTTATAAGTTCAATTTGAGGTGAAGGAATCCTAACAGGTCTGACTCAAATTTCATATTGCAGTATTAGGTCAGCAGAATCAAATTACTTATTTTAACCTTCCCTTAATTAAAGAGGACCAAATAGGAAAACTTTTCACATTAGATCTGATTACTGCTATTCTTATTAAATGGGGTGACATCACACAAAATATAAACTAGATGAAAAAGTTAGATTAGCAGTTAAAATGGAAGATGCTAAAATCTGGCTCTCACTAAATGGTTTTGCTGAGAGATTCCTCTTGGAAACTACAGATGAACCTTGGTCCAGTCCTGAAGGTTATTGGATTGAGCCCCAGGGAGGAGGAATTGATTATAGCCCTAGTGCTTTTCACAGTGTCACTTGATCTCTCTTGTTCTTTTTGGTCGGGTTCCAACTGGGGCAATAACAATAATAATGGCAATGGGGGTAACAATCAAGAAGGCAGGCAAGAGTTTTGCATACGAAGTGTACGTGAGAGTTTTATGGCTAAGTATATGTGGAGATTTACGGACAAAGTTTACTCGAGAGTTTTATGTAAAAGTATAGGTGAGCGTTTTACGTACAAAGTGGACATGGGAGTTATATGAACAAAGGGTCCATGAAAGTTTATAGACAAAGACTATGCGAGAGTTTTATGAACTGTGAGTATTTTACACACAAGGCTCTTTTACTACCAAAGTGTCTGTAGCACAATGCAAAGGTTGTGTCAGAAAAGACTATAGACCAATGGAGGGTTGTAAGGTAGCATATCAATCAATGAATGGTATTTATTGAGCACTTACAATGTGCAGTGTGCTGTACTAAGCGTTTACAACAGAATTAGCAGACACGTCCTCTGCCCACAACAAGCTTACAGTCTAGAGGGGGAGACAGACATTAATATAAATGAATAATTTATAATATATAATTTAAAGACATGTACTTCAGTGCTGCAGGGTTGGGGCAAATATCAAATGCCCAAAGGTCACAGACCAAAATGCATGGATGAGTAGCACTTAACAAATAACCATAATCATTATTATTGCAAATTTAAAGCTAGGAAATGCCTTCCCCACTCAAGATGTCTTCATCCTTACATTTCTACTCTTTACCCAATCATCCAACCTCAATGATAATTCTATTTATCTATTTTGATGGTATTGACACCTGTCTACTTGTTTTGTTTTGTTGTCTGTCTCCCACTTCTAGACTGTGAGCCCACTGTTGGGTAGGGACTGTCTCTATCTGTTGTCGAACTGTACTTTCCAAGTGCTTAGTACAGTGCTCTGCACACAGTAAGTGCTCAATAAATATGAAAGAATGAATGAATGAATGAATGGGGCCCTGAATATGACAGGAAATGACTCTAAGAAAGAAGCTAATGGAATGATCTGCTGGATATTTCTGGGCAACGAAGAGCAAGGTGAGCCAAAAGGGAAAACTTTGCAGCCTTGTCCAGGCATGAGGGATCAGGGGAAGCAGTGAAGCCTAGTGGAAAGAGCACTGGTCTGAGTGTCAAAAGGACCTGGTCTAATCCCAGCTCTTCCCCTTGTCTGTTGTGTGACCTTGGGCAAGTTGCTTCACTTCTCTGTGCCTCAGTTACCTCATCTGTCAATTGCGGATTTAGACTGTGAGCCCCATGTGGAACGGGGACTGTGCCCAACCTGATCGGCTTGTATCTACCCCAGCGCTTTGAACAGCGCTTGACATATAGTAAGCATTTAACAAATACCATCATTAAAGGTTCACCCTGGCTTGCCATGTGTCTATCTTAGCTTCTTGAATCAAAACAGCTTGGTAAAGGAGTGCAGATCAAGGAAACAAGTCCTCAGGGCTCAGTTCCACTTTCTGGATTTGACAGACGAGCTTTGTTATTTGAATGGGAAGTCCATTTAAGTCCATTTTCAGGGCAAAAAATGAACCGCCCTTAGAGTGAGAAGAACATCAGATAATGGCAATCTGACAGGTAGGGCATAGTAAGATAGATTTCCCAGTGGATGGCTTATTTTGGAAAACATCCTATCAAAATGGATATTGATTGAAATAGAAATTCATAGGAGATGATTTATATATATATATATAATTCCCCCAGACAATAATTTCTCATATTGAGAAATAGGGCATTCCTCTGGGTGGACATCACTGGTTTGCAGCTGTTACATATGGCAACAAATTGACCTTCACCTTCACTGCAATCCCTTGGTGGGAGATTAAACTGTCCCCTGGGGTATCTCATAATCTACGGTTCCTCCAAGATAGAACCACCTGTTAAAGACAGGAGAACTTTTGACTTCTTCATTTTACTCTTAAAAGAGATAGGATATGAAAATCAAAACAAGATCAAATGAGTGTTCTTACCACTGATAGGAATGAGTCATGCATCACGATTCTTGGGATGAGAATAATATTTTGATGACTGCTCTATTCAACCATGGAAAACTTAATTGTAAGGATTGTATTCCTCTCCCAAGATGCTCCAGGGCCTTATTGAGTTCCTCAGCCTATCAATCCCACTGTGTTTAGCAGTCCAAATGCAAAACCACTAGAAATTCAGACTTTTCTTACAGATAAAAACAATCATAACAATGATAGAGATATTTGTTAGGACTTACTATGAGCCAAGCACTATGCTAAGCACTGGGGTAGGAACTATTTTATCAGATAGGACATAGTCCCTGTCCCACAGAGTATCACAGTCTTAGTGGGAGGGAGACCTGGTGTTTTATCCCCATTTTGCTGATGAGGAAGCTGAGGCAGACAAGACGTTAAATGACTTGGCCAAGGACATACAGCAGGCAAGTGGTAGAGACAGGACTAGAACCCAAGTTTACCAAGTCCCATGGTCTTTTCACTAGGCCACAGTGCTAGAGTTGATTTCGATGAGGGTGATTATCTGCAAAATTCCTTCCCACTTTGAATTTTTCTGGGACTTATTCTTCTGAATTTCTGGTGAACATACTCTAGAATGCAGAGGTTTTCCATTGTTCTTTAGTGGATCAACCAGTTAGCATTGAGGGTTTTGATCAAACAAAATGCAGATGAGGGTCCATAGTCAGAATGATCTGATTATCTTGTATCTACTACAGTGCTTGGCATATAATAAACACAACAAATACCACTATCTTTATTATTATTAGTGCCAATCTTTCTGGACAGAAAGAAACCTATCCCTCCAACTGGAGATGTCTCCTTCCAGAATACTAGGGCACTACCCCCAAAATTACTCTTGCAGTGCTCCAAAGTGTTTGGAGAGGAATGCTGCTTGTTTTTTGGTGGGTTTTGTGGGGGGTTTTAAATTATTTTGCAAAGTTCAGGAATTCAAATAGGGCAGCCTCACTGGGAATTAAGGCTGAGTCAGCTTGAAAGAGAAATCAACTTTTGCAGTCGATCTGCCAGTCCGGAGTATTGATTCAGAACCTCATGGGTGCAGGGCATTGAACCAAGTGCCGTGAGAAGTTACTCAGGAAAAACAAGGCGTTGCCCCTCCCAGTTAATATGGAGATGGGACAAGCACAAATGCATTGCTGTCTATCGTATGAGGCACCCCAGTTTTTGAGTTTTCCTCCTGGATCACTTGACCTAAATGCTTAACACAGTGTTCCGCACACAGTAACTGCTCAATAAATACTATTGCTCCCCGACTGCTGACCCTACCGGGGTATTTACCCGCTTGTGAGGCCTGGGAGCCAGAAGGACCTGGGTTCTAATCCTGGCTCTGCCTCTTGCTTGCTGTGTGTGACCTTGGGCAAGTCATTTCAATTCTCTGGGCCTCAGTTTCATCATCTGTAAAATGGGGAGTCGATACCTTTTCTCCCTCTTCTTGGACTGTGAGCCCCATTTGGAGCAGGGACTTCATCTGGCCTGATTATCTTGTATCTATCCCAGTGTTTAGTACAATGCTTGACTTGGAGAAAAACAGAAATAGAGTCCTGACATGAGCTTGTTGGCATGGATTTCTGGAGGAGGTGCACCTCAGCTCCTCCTTCCTCCCACCCCCAGTACCCTGGCCTGCAAGGGGTTGGACGCTTGCTCATTTCTTCATCATCAATCGTATTTATTGAGCGCTTACTGTGTGCAGAGAACTGTACTAAGCGCTTGGGAACTACAAATTGGCAACATATAGAGCCAGTCCCTACCCAACAGTGGGCTCACAGTCTAAAAGTCTAATTTCTTCCCACTGTCTTTCCGCTTTACCCCAAATTTCCTTCCCTCCCACTCTTGCAGCTTACACTCCATCGGTCAGCTGAGGAGAGAAGGCGAATTAGGCAGATATTTTCTTGTTTTTTATCGATGGACTTGGGAAAAAGGCCCATTACCCCAGCAGCTCCCAGAGAGAAGAGCTTAGGGTCTTTTAGAAGACCCTCAGAAAACTGCCACCACCTCTGTCAGGAGCTATGTAAGCGAATGATAATAGTGTAACTACCTCCATTCAGGCTCTGACCCCGGTTTTATTACCTCTGTGAATGGGTCATACACTGTTTAATGCACACAGAAAATGGCAGTAAACATGATGAGAGCAGTAAAGTCAGTGAGGAGGACCACTGAAATTGAAACAGGGCACCCAAATGTCAGAAAAAAATGACTAAAGTGGAGTAGTACTGAGGTCCTAAAAGCATCAAACCTCATCTCTGAAATGACTGTAGTTTCAAGACTTGAGACTATCACAACTATATATAAAAAAATAGGGATTGAATCAGAAACGATTGTGTGGCTAAAATATCTGATTTGAGCTTAGTTCTTCTCACATATAATGCCATGTGAGGTGAGGTGAGGTGGAAGGAGATTGCTTTGTGTTCTGGAAAGCTTGAAAACTACAGTATTTTTTCATGGTATTTGTTAAGCACATACTATGTGCCAGACACTGTTCTAAGCGCTGGGGCAGATACAAGGTAATCAAGTTGGACACAGTCCCTGTCTCACATGGGGCTCACATTTTACAGATGAGGTAACTGAGGCCCAAAGAAGTGAAGTGATTTGCCCAAGGTCACATAGCAGACAAGTGGCAGAGTGGGATTAGAACCCAGGTCCTTCGAACTCCCGGGTCCATGTTCTATCCTCTAAGCAACACTACTGCTCTTCTGTACATAGAGTTTAGTGATACAGTGGAATAATGAACCACAAAATGGGGTTGACTCTCTAGACGCACAACCATCTTTAGGCAATTTTCATTTTCAGGCTTCTGATCCATTTTATTATGTTTATGTAAAACTCTTCCATATTGTATCTCTCATGTCAGCTTCTATCTCCAGCTGATGTTATGTTCTGCTACTTTTTCATTTATGCATATACCATTTCACTTCAATTGAATCAATTTCCACTCTTCCATGAACTAAGTTTAAATACTGAAGTTTTCCATATATTTACCTCTATTTGCTATACTGGTTTAACAGCCTAGCTTCATTGAGCACTTCATGTCCCACTTACATTCTCTGAATTAAATTATTCTTCAATTTGCCCTTACCGCTGGAAACTTTGTCATTACCATTGGTTTAGCTGGAACCAAGAATCACCCATCTTGGAAGCTTTCTCTGGAGCACCAATTAATGATATTTTTTATGCTCTGATTAAGATATATGTGTGTGTGTGTGTGTGTGTGTGTGTGTGTGTGTACACATATATATTTATATGTATCTGTAATCATGATTATAAATTATTTTACTTCTGGTTTTAGTCCAGTTGAAAGAATACAGCTCTGGGAATTAGGAGGCCCAGTTCTTGTGGTATCTGGATAACATGGACCAAAACCGAATAATACTTAATGGCGTTATTTGTTAAGCATTTAGTATGTGACAAGCACTGTCTTAGAGACACAAGATAATCAGATTGAACACAGTCCCTGTCCATCATTGGGCTCATGGTCTAAACTGGAGGAAGTAGAGATATTTAATCCCCATTTTACAGGTGAGGTGACTGAGACACAGAAAATTTAAGTGACTTGCCCAAGGTCACAGAGCAGGCAAGTGACAAAGCTGGGATTAAAACACCAGGCCCCCTTGACACCCAGTCCCTAACTCTTTCCACTAGGCCAAACTGCTTCCCGATGTGCACTTCTCAATGTACTTACCTACATCCATCTACTCACTCTTTGCATTCCATGATGCAGGATAAACATGACTGACAGAGATAGGAGGGTGTGAGTGTTCTGAAAGCTCCTGGCATTATAATCAATTTCTCTTAGCCGGTTCTTATTCCTGAGGCCTCAGGATCAAAGTATCCCGATGGGAGGCTCCCCCACTATCATCATAAATGGTTTTATAATGTGTTACAAGATGTGGGGGCAAGTATATCTTATATTCTTTGTATAAGCTGTAGACTGTAAGTTACTGGTGGGCAGGGAATGTGTCTACCAACTCAGTTATATTATACTCTCCCAAGTGCTTAAGACAGTGCTCTGCACACAGTGAACGCTCGATAAATATGACTGATTGATTGATAGCATACATATGTTCTGAATGGAAATTATTGTTTTATAGTGGTAAGTTGTATTAGATTCTTATCTACTATTCCTCCCATTCCTTATCCTGTTTATTACTCAGGCCCTCCAGGCAGATGAGTGTTGTCAGAAGAATGTTCCCTTATTCTTCAATTGCATTCTACCCAAAATAGGCAGTAGAAACATAACTTCAGAGAAAACTAGCTGAATCACTAAGTCAATGAGATGACGGTGACCCAAGGCAAGGAATGTGTCTACCAGCTCCATTATATTGTACTCTCCCAAGTGCTTAACATAGCATTCTGCACACAGTAAGCGTTCAATAAATATGACTGACTGCTGCACACACACTAAACTCTTAATAAATACGACCGATGATGAATGACAGCAACTCTATTGTTCTCTCCCAAGTGCTTAGTGCAGTGCTCTGCTCATAGTAAGTGCTCCATAAAACTGACTGATTTTCTAAAGCTGGACTGAGGTGGTAATGGCTTTAGTGTGAAGACTATACTGTTGTTAGGGAACAATTCCTGATTAAGGCAACTGGCAGAGGGGAGGGAGAGTAAAGGTTTTGTAACAATCATATCATGTGAGTGGAGAAGAAGTTTGAAAAATCAATCACTTGTATTTACTGATCACTTACTGTGTGCAGAGTACTGTAATAAGTTCTGGGAAGAGTACAATATTGTTATTGTCTTACATTATCTCTTCAGATACCAAGAAATGAAAATATGATCCTGAATTACGGGATCACCACCTCCATTGTTTTTTGGGTGCCTAGCCCACAATGAGCTTACAGTCTAGAGGGAAAAAGAGGAAAAGAAAAGGGACAAAGGATGCTGACAACAGGAATCCTGAAACGGGGAAATGGAGGACTTGAATCAATCCTGTTCTCCCTCCTTCGTAGACTGTGAGCTCCAAGTGGGACAGAACTATGTCCCATCTGATTAACTTGTAATAATAATGATAATAATAATAATGGCATTTATTAAGTGCTTACTATGTGCAAAGCACTGTTCTAAGCACTGGGGAGGTTACAAGGTGATCAGGTTGTCCCACAGGGGGCTCACAGTCTTAATCCCCATTTTACAGATGAGGTAACTGAGGCACAGAGAAGTTAAGTGACTTGCCCAAACTCACACAGCTGACAATTGGCAGAGCCGGGATTTGTACCCATGACCTCCGACTCCAAAACCCATGCTCTTTCCATTGAGCCATGCTGCTTCTCTATCTTCCCTAGTGCTTAGAAGAGTGCTTGAGACATAATAAGCTCTTAACAGATTTCATAATAATAATAATCCTTGGCATCACTACTGGGTCTTTTTCCTCCACTAGTAAATGTGGAAAAAATGGAGATGTTACTGAAACTAAATAATAATAATTATTATTATTATTATTATGGTACTTGTTAAGTGCTTACTAAGTGCCAAGCACTGTTCTAAGCACTGGGCAGATACGAGTTTATCAGGTTTGACACATCCCTGTCCTACATGAGACTTTTAATCCCCTTTTTACAGATGAGGTAACTGAGGCCCAGAGACGTTAAGTGACTTGCCCAAGGTGAAAAACAGACATATGGTAGAGCCAAGATTAGAACCCAGGTCTTTTTGACTCCCTGGCCCATGCTCTCTCCACTAAGCCATGTCATTTTGCAAAAGCAATAATAATAATAATAATAATTATAATAATGGTATTTGTTAAGCACTTATTATGTGCATAGCACTGTTCTAAGCACTGGGGGGAGATAAGGTGATCAGTTTGTCCCATGTGGGGCTCACAGTCTTAATCCCCATTTTACAGATGAGGGAACTGAGGCCCAGAGAAGTGAAGTGACTTGCCCAAAGTCACACAGCTGACAACTGGCAGAGCAGAATTTGAACCCATGACCTCTGACTCCAAAGCCTGTGCTCTTTCCACTGAGCCATGCTGAAAGAGCATTATTTCAGTGGAAATAATGACCCTGTCCTCGACTGTAGAGATGTTAAAGGACGATTAACTCACTATATTAGAACTGCGATTCACTGAATCCGATTGACTAATCCAGAATGTTTTCCTCTCTCCCTACAAAAATCAAAACCCAATTATATTATAATCTGAATCCACACGCTTGTATGGCGACCAGATGGGAAAAATATTTTAATCGACTACCAAATAAAACATATGCTAAGTTTTCAATCAATTTGACACGCAACACTTGAATAATTTAGAGACGCATGCTACCGAGATTCAGTAGCTAACAACATACAAAATAATAATGATGGCATTTATTAAGCACTTACTATGTGCAAAGCACTGATCTATCATACCTCTGAGAGTGCGGGTTATATTAGCAACAGGGGTGAGTGCTGGGGGGATCCCTTTGCATTCTTCATCTGTCATGATACGTAGCAACGGTTGCATGACCACAAATTTAGGGGGAGATGTCTGTGCTTTGCAAGTGTAGATCAAACCAAGTCACTTCCTTTACAAAGCATGCCTTTTGGAAAATGCCATGGCATCAAACCAAAAGAAGAATGAACTACAAAGAAATATTATCTTCCATTACCTCTTAAAATGCCAAGGAATGAAAATATGATCATACATTACAGAATCCTACCTCTATTGTTCCACGATTGCACAGCCAGACTCTTTGATCACCTGTCAGGCAACTAAAATTGGGAAAGAACTTTTCAAATGGGTTTTGGCTTGCCTGGTTGCATGGAGAGCCGACATCACCTACTCAGGTCAGATCATCTCTTTCCTTAACAGCCAAGAGAAATTTCCATTGGCCAGTAGGTTCCGTTATAAAGATTAGAAGCCCCTCTTGGGCCCTAATGTGGAATAAGTGTCAAACATTTTCTGGCGTCTCAGTAAGGTGGGCTTTAGCAGCTAACCATGAGTGTATTGGTATTAATTGCTATTATACTAACAGTTCCTTGTGGCTTCAGTCTTGGTGATCACAGGGACTGGAACTGTTGAGTTTTGCAGTTTTGTTTAATTCTTTACACAGTGATCAATTACTTGCAGACACACACCAGATCTTTTTGGCTTGAAGAAATGCCCCAAAACCATTTTTAGAAAAAAGTACTGTTTTTTAAATTCCCTTTTTTTATAGCACAATTCCACTACCTTCAACAAGTAAGTTAAATTCCCACTTAACATGACTATTGGATTAAACCCAATTTTCTAGAACTGGTGGGAGAACATAAAATCCAGAGGGCCTTTAATAGATCATCTGTGATCTGGCATTTAGGAAGATTTGTTTTTCTTTCAACTTCGGAGAGACACTGGGGAAAGAGTTGTCTTTTTTTTCCCCCCATAAAAAAGATTTAACTCATCTGGGACATAACTCGGCTTGGTCATGTCATCTTTCTTTCTTCTTTTTCCTCCCTTGATGGGTGTATTTTTTAAAAGCCCACCCACTGCCCTGTCAGTTGTGATGGTTCAATCGGGAAGCTTTGCTGCTTTCATCTCTCCAGGCTTGGCTTTTCGCATCAGCTGACATCAAACCCGGACAATGATATGCAGGAACAGTTGCTGGTAGTTTGCGGGCTGTGAATATGTGCTGATTGGGATCATTTAGTGCTAGTGCTTTCCAGAGAAAAGCAGTGTAGGAGTACACATTTTCCCATTGCCATCCAGAGGGTCAATTAAACTTTTTGTGGAAAATATTTCCAGAGATTTCAGAGCAAGCAAACATTTGATTAACCTGGGACCTGAGCATGGGCATGAGAGGTCCACTGGGCAGATAAATAATAATAATAATGATGGTATTTGATAAGTGCTTACTATGTGCAAAGCACTGCTCTAAGCACTGGGGAGGTTACAAGGTGATCAGATTGTCCCCCGAGGGACTCACAGTCTTAATCCCCATTTTATAGATGAGGGAACTGAGGCCCAGAGAAGTGAAGTGGCATGCCCAAAGTTACCCAGCTGACAAGTGGTGGAGCTGGGATTTGAACCCACGACCTCTGACTCCAAAGCCCGTGCTCTTTCCACTGAGCCATGCTGCTTCTCTTAAATTCCACCCAACCCATTCCTAACTTTGATATCCACACTGAGGCAGAGGACAGAGTACATTGTGAGAATGGCAGAGTCACAAAACAGAGGCTTTTAAATTCCATTTCAAGCCCATCATCTCTTGCAGCTTCCTTCATTTTGGGTAAGTTGGAGAAAGACAGGGACCCAATTTTTGTAGTTTTCTACAGAAGGGGTCCTCCACAGAATGGAGTCATAATCAATCAACGGTATTTACTGAGAACTTACTGTTAGCAGACTACTGCATTAAGTGCTTGGGAGAGTACAATACAGTAGCGTTGGTAGACATATTACCCGCCCACAAGGAACTAGCACCTCAAACATGTACAGTGCTCTTAGTTTTCCACAGATCTTTCACCTCAACAATCAAGGATCAGAGTTTATATTTAACTAATGAGAATACTGAGATCACGTTCTCATGGTGAGCCAGTGACAGAGTTGGGACTAGAACTCAGGTGTTCTGACTCCCGACTGCCACTTTTTGGGTGGATAGACTAGAAAGGGAGGAATGGGTCCTGGACACCCAAGGAAAGAGAAGCGGCATGGCTCAGTGGAAAGAGCACCAGCTTTGGAGTCAGAGGTCATGGGTTCAAAACCCCACTCTGCGAATTGTCAGCTGTGTGACTATGGGCAAGTCACTTAACTTCTCTGTGCCTCAGTTACCTCATTTGTAAAATGGGGGTTAAGACTGCGAGCCTCCCGTGGGACAACCTGATCACCTTGTGACCTCCCCGGTACTTAGAACAGTGCTTTGCACATAGTAAGCACTTAATAAATGCCATCATTGGTATTATTATTATTATCCATCGATCCAGAGCCACTTTAACCTCTCAGATACTTAGGTTTGAGTCAATTCTAAAAATAGTTAAAGAACCATAGGACACAGAGCTAATATCGGCAATTAATTACAATTAATGTGCATCAATTAATAATGATTAATTTGAGGAGTTCAATAGAACTCTTAAACATTATTTAATTCCTTCTCATTATTAAATCTTCCTGACCAGCCAACTTTGGCATTGCTGTTTCTCAAGCCCAGAACCTCCACTAGACCATAAGCTCACTGTGGGCAGCAAATGTGTCTTTTATATTGTTGTGCTGTACTCTCCCACACAGTACAGGGCTCTGCCCACAGTAAGCACTCAGTAAATACAATTTACTGACTTTGCTGTCTTTCATGCTGTCTCCAAGCTGCCTCCACCCCAAATCGGCTGAGTTTCCTAGTCTAGTTTTCTCCACAGAAATATTGCTTTAGTTCATCTCTTTTTCTTTCATCCTATCACCAAATTCCTTAACGTGACACTGGTTACTTCTCAAATGAGCTACTGCAAGGTTCTCCTTGCTGGTCTCTCATCTGGCCTCACTCATCCCATTGAAGCTAAGTTTTCATGTTCACCCATTTACCTTCTCATTCCCTGGTCTACAGGAAAGAGCCCAAGACTGCAAGTCAGGAGCCCAGGTTCTATTCAGAGCTCTGCCCCTTACCTACCTTGTGACATTGGGCAAGTCATTTTTATTCCAAGCCTCAGTAACCCCACCTGTAAAATGGGGATAAATGCCTGTTCTCCTTCCTTCTAGACTGTGAGTTCCATATGGGACAGGGACAGTGTTTGTTTGATCATGGTGTAACCATCCTAACACTTAGCGTAGTACTTGGCACTAAGTACTTAATAAATGTTATTATTATTACTACTGTAACTTCTTGAGCTGTCTGCTAGGTGGTGTGCAATCTTAGCTCTTGAAGCTTTGGCATTCCACCACATTTCCTTCATATACCCAAACTCAATTTTTGGCCTGAACATGTTTCGACAAGACTCATTCTTTTATCAGGGTTGTGAGTTGCTACAAAAAGTGTCATTGATACAGCACTTGTTTTGCTATAGAGTCTTTTATAACTTCAAACCATTTCCATCGAAATGGCCTTAGTGGTTTCAGCTAATAATAATAGTAATAATAATAATAATGATGATAAAAATAATGGTATTTGTTAGGGGCTTACTATGTGCCAGGGAAAGTGTCCAACCTGATTAATTTGTATCTACCATAGTGCCTAGAACAGTGATTGATACATTGTAAGTGCTTAACAAATACCAAAAAGTTGGAAAAAAAGTAGAGGAAAACAATGGTCACTTTTCAAGACTTATCGAAGTAGAGATTGCACTGTCAAGTCTGCTATTAAAATCTATCAAAACATTATTCTGAAAACTCTTTAACCACTGTAGAAGAGTGCATTTAAATCCTAAAAAGCAGATCAGAAATTTTCAATTAAATACTATTGGCCAGGGAAAATGAATGCCGTTTCAGGTTGTGATGCATTTTTCTCCTATTCATCACTCGAAACAAAACCCAGGAGGCATTTTTCATTGGCTTTAAATAAGAGTGTCATTGCTTTAATTACCAATTATACTTCAATGTATTACAGTAGGACAACAAAACTGCTTGTTTTCTTTTCCCTGCAAAATCTGTTTTCATGTAAATAATTACTCAAGTCGATATTTTCATTAAATAAAGTAATTTGTAAGAAGAAACAATTTAGTCCAAATAAATTTTCTAGGTGTTCCATTAGTCTGAAGT